>NC_021164.2:29021718-29022684 GCF_000331145.2 Cicer arietinum
ACATGGGCAGCAGCAACGATTCGCCCATCGTACACATGAATAAAGATATATTTGGAGATGAGTGTAACACCCCGATTTTCAAAGCGAAGGTATATTTTTTTTTTCAAAAGAGATTAAAATAAAACAGAGTAAAACAAATAAGGAAATACCTTTGGATAAATAGTTGAGTCATTATAATTTACAAGCAGCGGAAAAGTTTCTCAAAATACGAATCCAAAGTATTTACACTTCAAAAGGTGGTACATAGACCCCATCATAAATAACATGTCAAACAGACCATATTAGTATAGGTACAGTTTTCCAAATTAAAATACTGCAACCCAAAAAGAAGGACGTCTAGTCCCTATACATCAACCTAATCTGATCATCCTACCAAAAAACTATACACCCTGAGTGATCTCCACGTGCCCCGTGAGATCCTCCTACATAGCTCTAGTCAAGCATTCCCATCCGTAGGGTACGAACCAGCAGGATCATCCTGGCTCTCATCTGAGAGCAAAGCCCAGATTTCCACAATAGTTGTAAAGGGTCACCAACCGAAATTAACAGATAACACATAACATTTGAGTTTTAAATGCACAAAATAACCTTTCGACTAAGCATGCACCTTAAAAGGATTTATCATATGCTAAAAGTTCATGTAATGCTTGCCAATTAAAAATGAAATCAAAATGAAGTTCTCAAACCATCAAGTAATACATAACTGACCAAAGCATTGATAAATCAATTGAGCAATCAATTATCTAACTCAAAATAAGGATTTCTACTGAGCCAATCGATTGCCAAATCGATTTGGTCAATTCTGCTGAGTTCCTGCATGACCAAATCGATTTTGTCAGTTTTACTGAGTTCCTGTGTTGCCAAATCGATTTTGTCAGTTTTGCTGAGTTCCTGTCTCTCTGCCAATCGATTTCCAAATCGATTTCTTAAAAGATTTTGAAAGACATATTTATACAATCGATTGGC
>NC_021164.2:29023666-29046051 GCF_000331145.2 Cicer arietinum
TTTCAAATTCCACAACAAAGCCAACTCAAACATATTATCAAATTCAATTAACAATCCACACCAAAACACATCAAATTTCATCGGTATTAACTTAGAACACGTCAAATACGACGAACACAAATCAACATAACATAACACTCAAACACATCAAATTTCATTTACTCATAATCATACACAAATGAGTTAAATTCGTTTCCACGAAACTTCCATCAATATCGTCAAAACCTAACTCTAAGATTTTACCCACAGAACCTTAGATTCATTTTCCCTAACTCAATACATTCAACCCTAACAAATTCCTTTCCGCACAACTACAGATAAGTCCCTAAATGCAAGCTAAACGTTTGGAAGGAGCCCTTACCTTAACGTTAGCTTTAACGTGCGTATGGTGGTGAACAACTTTCCCTTCTATCTCTTCGTGAAATGAAGCTTAGATCTAGATGAAACGGGAAGGTTTGTGTTTGACGGTTTTGAAATCTCTAATACCGTTTTTCTTCGTTTTCGAAACAACGAGGAAGCATGAAGTTGAGTAATCTTCTCTTTCACACTCAAAAAACCTTGGGTTTCTAATCTTGAAGAAAAGAAGCAAAGCAAAACGAAAATGGAGGAAGGAGGAATTTGAGTGTGCGAGACAGGGAGAGGAAGATGGAAAATCTGGTTTTTCTTTCCTTTCTCTTTCTTTCCTTTGTTTTTCCTTTCTTCCTTTTTCCTTCTTTCCTTTTTATATCCTTTTCTTTTCCTTTTCCTTCCTTCTAATTTCCTTTCTTTCTATTTCCTTTCTTTTTCCCTCCAAACAACTATATATATAAATTATAATTAACAAATATCTCAAAATATCTAGATATTTGTTAATTTACCCTTTCACCCATAACGCATAAAATTCTCCATAAAGGATTCACCGCAGTTAATTTAATTTATTTATCGACGAGTGATTCTAAACTGCATCAAAATATCTTTTTGATCATATGAACTCCAAAATATTATTAACTTTGGCTAAAAAGCCTCCGAGCCAAAATCCAAAATACACAAAAATACATAAAGTATACTTTAAAATTATGGGTCTTACAATGAGTATGTTGAATACCTCGAAAAGGAGCACATGTACGAACTTCTCGAACATAAGGAGCTGAGTGCTACTGTAATCAGCTTGTACATAAGGTAAAAAATACTTTTAATTGCATTTATTTGTAATTAATTAAATGTATTGGTAATTAATCTAGTTTAAAATTTTCATTGAAGGTTTTTGTACGAGAAGGTCGTGTGCACGAGGAAACTGTCAAATAAATACTCATTCTTGTCTCCACATAAGATGTCGATGTGGAAACTCGATCCAGACAATGTAAAACACTACATTGTAGATATGTTTTTAAGAAATAAAGAAAGTGATAAATTGTTCTTGGCACCATATAATTCAGGGTACGTAATTTTATCTTTTTTAATTGATGAGAATTTAATTTATTAGTTGTCTATAAACAAAATTGCTTAACCAATTTTTTGTTGTTGTAGGGCACATTGGGTGCTATTTGCAATCAATGCGGTCTCTGAAGTGATATACTATTTGGATCCCGTGCACGGCAATTACAGCAATCACCCCGAAATAAAGACTATGCTCGACACGTAAGTAATATTCATTTATTTCATATATATATATATATATAATGTGTTTGTTCATGCTCTAATAATCACATTTATTCATTCGATAGTGCCTTAAAAGTTTATCGAGCTCAAAGAGGTGCTAAAGTGTCGAAGCAGAAGTCTAATAACATTACATGGATCTCAATAAAGTGCCCTCGTCAAACAAATAACATCGACTGTGGGTACTACGTATTGAGATTCATGAAGGAGATTGTTGAGAAGAATAAAACTATTATCCCAGAAACGGTACGGTATTTGCATTATATGATTTTCATATATAAATTATCTATATATTTGATACTAACTTAATATAATATGTTCAATTTTTATATTGCAGTACTTTGACAATTCCAGTCCATCATATTCTGAGGAAGATCTGATGGAATTAAAGGAAGACTGGTGTCAGTATGTGCTTGACATGCAAATTATTTGATTTTCTGGGAAATAGCTTGCTGTTGGGCAAAGGATCTGAATATTATATGGTAGCTAGTGCATATTATGTATATTCTGTTAGTTATTATATGTAAATGATCATAGGACACAATATATGAACATGCATATGGATCTGAATGTAGTTTAGGTTGTAAATTAGGTTATATATATATGTATCTGAATGTAGTTAATTAGGCTGTAAATTATGTTATATATATGTATCTGAATGTAGTTAATTAGGTTGTAAATTACAGAGTTACATATATGTTAATTAAGTTACAGAGTTCTGATTTCTGTTCTACTGATTGTGTGAACTGCTTATGGTATTTGAATATGTTTTGTTGTTGTGTGCACTGATTGTGAAGTGATTTTGGATCAAAATAATTTTGGATACAAAGATAAAAGACAACGCTTTCTAAAAAAAATGTCATAAAAAGCTAAAAAGCGCTTTTCATTTCAAATAATTAATTTACAGCGTTTAAAAAAAAAACACACATTTTACAGCGCTTTCTCACGAAAGCGCTGTAAAATGTTCTTGTAAAGCGCTTTAATGGTGCACATTTTACAGCGCTTTCGTGAGAAAGCGCTGTAAAATGTACAACACAAGCGCTGTAAAATGCACACCCATTATATGAAATTATGGGTTTGCATTTTACAGCGCTTTTTTAACACAAGCGCTGTAAAATGCAAATCCATAATTTCATATTATGGGTGTGCATGTTACAGCGCTTTTTTGAGGAAGCGTTGTAAAATGCAGATCCATAATTTCATATTATGGGTGTGCATTTTACAGCGCTTTCGCAAAAAAGCGGTGTAAAATGCAGACCCATAATTTCATATAATGGGTGTGCATTTTACAGCGCTTGTGTTAAAAAGCGCTCTAAAATCAGACCCATAACTCATATAATGGGGTGCATGTTACAGCGCTTTTTTGAAAAAGCGCTGTAAAATGTGCATAACAAGCGCGCGTTATATTTACATGTTTTATAGCGCTTTTTTAAAAGCGCTGTTGTATCATTTACAGCGCTCGATTCCACATCGCTTGTTTTTTTGAAAAAGCGCTGTAAATGGATTAAAAAAAGCGCTGTAAAATGCAGTTTTTTGCGTAGTGGTGGAATAATAAGATGATGGAAGATGGATGATGAAATAGTATCTTTTAGACGTACCACATTGGATTTTTGTTGAGGTGACAGTATTTGAATGAAATGACATAATATTAGATGATGTGTCACAATAATATGTGGGAGTTTATTTTAATATATCATAATAGATTTGTATATATTTTTTCTCTTATCAGTGTTTGAATACATATTTTATTTCTCCAATAAAAGATAAATAAAACCATAGTTTCAGTTGACAACAAAATTAATCAAAATCAAGTAGTTATGTTTTATCATTCTCCACATTATTTTGTGTTTTTGTCTTAAAAAATAATACTTTGAATTTGTTCATTATAAACATCGTCGAAAATGATATCTTTTATAAAAATAAAAATGTTAAACTATTCATTGGATAAATCACAACATAGTTTCATTGGACATTAAAAATAATCAATATAATCACATCTTATCATTCCTAATATTATTGGGTTTTTATTCTACAAAATAATACTTTAAATTTGTTATATAAACACTATAAAAAAATGCAGAGTATTCATTCATCAAAGCAAAATCAAAAAGAGTTGAGGTCATTTAATACGACGCATCTGATTATTAATGTCTAATGATCTCAAGATACAAAGTATATTGGTAGACAAGGAACTCAATATCAGATGGTTGCTCTATTGAGTGATGCGAGTATCTCTTCAAATCGAAATTAGGAAAGTGACTCACCACATTCTAGATAACTAACTCCTTTTGTCAAACCAACCTCTATTGGTGAAATTACATTATTAGTTTTTGGTACGTAAATTATATTATTTTTAGTTACTCCTAATATAGACTCTAACAAATAAAATAAATTCTACCCACTGTGTGTTATCAGTGTATTAATATCTACAATTTTTGACGTAAATGCATTAATATTTACATATATAAAACTAAATCTAAATTTTAGAGTGAATTAAGATTGGAAGTTTTCATACAGATGTATCATTCGCTATGCAACATTATTTTAATAACTTGCAATCATATCATGGCTTCATGAAATAATCTAACAATTTTGACTAAGATAATATCATTGTGATGGAGAAAGAAGCATTACATACTTTATAGCAAGGAAATTTTCTAATCTCTTGACAAATATTCATATACAGGAAGTAAAGAATAACTTACAAAATGTATTTATCTTAAAGACAAAACTAATTTGTGTTTGTATCACTTCATTATCCTCTGTTTTTAGCATATCCTCACGTGTTGATGTTACCCTATTTTGTGGGTTGCATGAATGTCTTATCCCAAAAATTGAACACCATCTAAACAACTTTTTTCAAGAATTTAGCTGGCTAGTTAATAAAAAACAATATTAAAAAATGTCAGCAATCTAAAGATCTTAAAAAGAGGAGGAAAAATAAAGCACAAGGAAAGTATCTTTGGGCATATATAGAAAAACCAAAATGTACCTTTGTATGTTGCTGCTTCAAATCAGCCTTTGGTAACTCTATTGACTCATTTTTTCCTCACTTTGGCATTGCTGCACATACAAGAAAGAACTTATGCTTTCGACTATTCCCTTTTGACAAATAACCTCCTTCCTTAAGTAACTATATTGTATTAACACAAGCCTATGAAAAAGTTAATGATAATTCTCTTTTATTGTTTATATTTACCATTTAGCATTCTTTGTTTCCGTCCTAGTGCATGTACGGTTTCACTCTTGTCTCACAAAAGTGATTTTAAAATATTGGGCAAGAACATAAATCTCACATGGAAAAAGATATAAAGTGAAAAAATTATAAAGAGTGATGTCCTATTTCTTATGTGTCCATCCATTTTGTCAAAGTGATTTAGAAATAATTTAAAAAAATCTAAGTTAAATTATACTTTTGTACCATAAGTTATTTTTATATTTCATTTTGTTACTATAAGTTTTTTCATTTTATTTTAGGCATTTAAGTTACAAATGTTAGACAATTTGGTTCATCAAGTAGTTTTCGTTCTATTTTAGTCTTATAGTTATAAAAGTTAAATATTTTGATTCTTTGAGTTACAAAAGTTAAACACTTTAACTCATTAAGTTACAATGTTAAATACTATTAGAAATCACTAAAATGTATAATAAAATACGTAATTTAAAGGACCAAAATGTTCATTGTTTATAACTTAAGGGACTAAAAAAGAACATAAGTAACTTGAGAGACCAAATTGTCAATTGTTTGTAATTTAAGTGATCAAAATAAAACAAACATAATTTAAAGGATCAAAGTGAAACCTTTAAATAACTTAAACGATCAAAAATGTAATTTAACCAAAAATCTACTAAATCTATCCATTTGAGTTAGCCATTAAATTATCTGCAGAACAAGTTTTTATTATATTAGAAAAACACAAATCTTACGTTGAAAAGTGATAAAACTTGAAGAAAAATATATAAATTGTGTATTCTCACTTTATTAATCAATTGTGTACAGATCAGTTAAATAATATAAGAGCCTAAATTGATTTTGAAGTGTTTTGGTGTTCTCTAGTAGTTGTTTTTATTTATTTATTAAAAATGTATTATAATATGAAGTTGATATTTAGAACTGTCACTTTAAATTGAATTTTCTTTAAACAAAATCAATTTTAGTATATCAATACATTCCATAATCAATCTTTGTCATTATACTAGTTTCATATTTTTCACCATTGAAAGATGAAACTCTTCTAATCACGACCCTTCATGCAAAAATATCACTCCAGCTTTACATTTGATCAAACAGAAGCTTTCTTTTCATCCTTTTCTGCTTTAAAGTTTATAATCAACTAAATCCCATGCAACTTCTTCATCAAACTATTCCTTTCTTCAAACCAAAGAAGTTGCAAGCACTTCTACAAGTGTGAGACAAAGTGAGACAACCTTAACTATATGAACTTCCACCTTTTGTCTTCTAAAGTACACAATTTACTTCATTAAGAATCGAATATATTGGTTTACTTGTTGTTAGCTGCTTAAATCTTTAGCTACCTATTACAAAAGCATAATAAGCACTGTTCCAAAATCCATAACACTTCAATCCTATTTAGAATCACAAACTTTTCTTTCCTTAGAGATACTTTGGTTACCAAAAAAAAGGTCTCATTTTAGAAACATTGATAGTTTTCAAGAATCAATAGAATAGAAAAAGAGAACCAAACAACTACACAAATGATTTCAATAAAGAGAAGAGAAAGAGGTAATCCAGTTACAATGCAATCACTTAATCCTCAAGTTCAACAACTACATCATGGTAGTAGCAATCATCATGAAGAAGACTACAATCTTAAGGACACGAATCCGCAACTTGGGGAGCGATGGCCTAGCAGTGGAGCTTATGGTGTTAGAGGATGGATGAGTGGTGGTGAAAGATCAACAAGTACATATGATCTTGTTGAGCAGATGTTTTATCTTTATGTTCGCGTAGCGAAAGCGAAGAATTTATCTCCGAACACACTCACTTCAAGTTGTGATCCTTATGTTGAAGTGAGGCTAGGTAACTATAAAGGAAGAACAAAGCATGTTGATAAGAAATTGAATCCTGAGTGGAACCAAGTTTATGCTTTTTCCAAAGATCAAATTCAATCTTCTGTTTTGGAAGTGATTGTGAAAGATAAGGAAATGGTTGGTAGAGATGATTACATTGGAAGAGTTGTTTTTGACCTAGATGAAGTTCCGACTAGGGTTCCACCAGATAGTCCATTGGCTCCTCAATGGTATAGACTTGAAGACAGAAGAGGTGAAGGGAAAGTTAGAGGTGATATTATGCTTGCTGTTTGGATGGGAACACAAGCTGATGAAGCTTTTTCAGATGCTTGGCATTCTGATGCTGCTACTGTCTATGGAGATGGTGTTTTTAACATTAGATCAAAGGTTTATGTGTCGCCGAAACTATGGTATTTGAGGGTCAATGTGATTGAAGCACAAGATGTTATTTCGAGCGACAGAAACCGCCTGCCAGAGGTTTTCGTCAAAGCTCAGATGGGCTGCCAAGTACTGAGAACTAAGGTATTGTTGAATTTACGAGTTTTAGATAAAAATATGAGAGAAATAATTAGAACTCGAATATTGTTGGTAATAATCGGATCCTGACTTGATACAAAAGACTAAACACTAATCCGTATCTATAAGGGATACATTGAGTCGATAGTAAATAAGGAAATTAGGAAATAAATCATCACGATAACATGTAATATAAAAACTAATATTTAAGAGATAGTTTAATATAATCTGATATTATAAACTGAAGATTAATATAATCTGAGACTATAAACTGATTCAAGAAAATCAACTTAGATACTCTGATATAATATCAAATATATTTTCTTATATTCTAATAGGTATGTCCAGCTAGATCAACTACACCACTTTGGAATGAAGATTTAGTTTTTGTGGCAGCTGAGCCATTTGAGGAGCAATTGACAATTACTGTGGAGGATCATGTGCACCCTTCGAAAGACGAGGTACTCGGAAAGATAATCTTACCATTGACCCTATTTGAGAAGCGTCTAGACCACAGACCGGTTCATTCTCGATGGTTCAATCTGGAGAAATATGGTTTTGGAATGATGGAAGGTGATAGGAGGAATGAGCTTAAATTTTCCAGCAGGGTTCACATGAGAATTTGCCTTGAAGGTGGATACCATGTCTTAGATGAATCAACTTTGTATGCAAGTGATCATAGACCAACAGCTAGACAACTATGGAAGCAACCTATTGGAATGCTTGAAGTAGGGATCTTAGGAGCACAAGGACTTCTTCCTATGAAGATGAACAATAGCCGCGGCAGCACCGATGCATACTGCGTAGCAAAGTATGGCCAGAAATGGATCAGAACTAGAACAATTCTTGACACTTTTAGTCCTAAATGGAATGAGCAATACACATGGGAAGTTTATGATCCTTGCACTGTAATAACACTAGGTGTTTTTGATAATTGCCATTTAGGTGGAGGAGATAAAGTTCCTAGTGGTGGTAGAAATAATGCAGCCAAAGATTCAAGAATTGGAAAGGTAAGGATTAGGCTCTCGACACTTGAAGCTCATAAAATTTACACAAATTCTTATCCACTTCTTGTTTTGCACCAACATGGTGTCAAAAAAATGGGTGAGCTTCAACTAGCATTGAGGTTCACTACTCTCTCATTAGCTAACGTGGTTTATATTTATGGTCAACCTTTGCTTCCTAAGATGCATTATATAAGTCCTTTCACAGTTAACCAAGTTGAAAATTTAAGGTACCAAGCTATGAATATTGTAGCTATGAGACTTGGTAGAGCTGAACCTCCTCTTAGGAAAGAGGTAATTGAATACATGTTGGATGTTGATTCACATATATGGAGCATGAGAAGAAGCAAGGCGAACTTCTTTCGCGTGATGTCGCTTTTTTCTAACATGATCACAATGGGAAAATGGTTCAACCAAGTTTGCAATTGGAAAAACCCCATCACATCGGTACTAGTTCACATTTTGTTTCTGATATTAATTTTATATCCAGAATTGATTCTTCCAACATTGTTCCTTTACATGTTCTTGATTGGTTTGTGGAACTATCGGTTTCGTTCACGAAACCCACCTCATATGGATACAAAACTGTCATGGGCTGAAGGAGTTCAACCGGACGAACTTGATGAAGAGTTTGATACTTTTCCCACTTCTAAATCCCATGATGTTGTTAGAATGAGATATGATAGGCTTAGAAGTGTAGCAGGAAGGATTCAAACTATTGTTGGAGATATAGCTACACAAGGAGAGAGGTTTCATTCTCTACTAAGTTGGAGAGATCCAAGAGCAACTAGTCTCTTTGTAGTGTTCAGCTTGTGTTCAGCAGTCATTCTATATGCAACACCACCAAGAGTGGTGGCTTTGGCAGCTGGTTTGTACTTTTTGCGGCATCCTAAGTTTCGAAGCAAGTTGCCTTCTGTTCCAAGCAACTTCTTCAAGAGGCTACCGGCTAGAACAGATAGTATGCTGTGATGTATACATAGTTTCAAACTTCAGAATGGATGGTTTATTTTCTTTATAGTGTATTTAACTGATCAAGATCTATCTTCAGACAATGTTACATGAAAAAAAGTTTAGATGCTAAATTAGTACTGTGCATCACTGAATCCATACATTGTAAAAATAATTTAATTGTGGTTATATGGAAATTGCTTACATTTGATTTGTATAAACTATGGTACATAAACCTCATTCGATACAAAGATAATACAGAAAAACACAAATGTAAGACTCAAGAAAATATTGGACAAATTAAGAATCTAGATGGTATCAAGTAGGTCCCAAAAGCAATACCAGTAGTAGCCATATAGTATAAACAAGAAGTGATAACAACAAGAGAGCAAACACAAGGCTTAGAACACTTGTCTAACTCAAATATTTTATCCTGTTATAATGCATACATCAATTACCTGGTACATCAGAAAACAGAAGAAAAAAAAAACAATTAAGTAGCATACTTATGCTTCTTTTTTCTGCTTTTTTTTTTTAAGTGGTAGAGCATATTAGCATTACAAGATGATTGCCAAAAAAAGGCACAAATTCATACAGTTTTATCCCTTCACCTCTGGTAAGGTTGTTCTATACAACAAATCACAACACTAATGCAACAGTAGAAATCGTCACATAATATAGATAATTAAATCATAACTTAAAAACAGCCAACAAACTTTTAAAACTAAAGAAAAAAAATACATGCATAATGCTCTTGAAAGTGTTCCATTCCATTCCATTAATAATTAATCGAGTTAAAACAAAACAAATAAAATTGAAAAACAATTTCATTACTGAAATACTCAAAGAAAAATTACTAAAGATAAGAAACAACCAAACAGAGTTTCCAAATAAAGAAAAAGCAAAAAATTGATTAGAAAAAAACTGATTTTGCAGGCATCCTCCTTTGGAAGTTCTGCGGAAGTGCAGGCAAATCGAAGCGAAGCCTTGGATGTCTTACAAAGTAACTGACCCAAACAAAGAATATAACGTGAAAAGGAATTAAATAAGTCAAAATGATAGCAACCAAACAGAAAATCAAGAACAAAGCTGTTGCTCTTGGATCCCTCCAGCAGATAAGAGACTGCACCCTTTTTCCTTGAGTTGCCAAATCACCCATCACAGCTAACACTCTCCCTGAAATACCTCTCAATCTATCATACATTTTCTGCAGATTACCACCGCTAAATTTAGTTGGGAAATGATCAAACTCTTCTTCTAATTCTTCATTAGTTGCTGTATCAGCATGAGAAAGTTTCATATCCATATGAGAAGGATATCTTGGCCTTAATCTGTACTTCCAAATTCCCTTCAAGAATAAGAAGGTAAACATTGCTGGCAAAATAACTCCTGGCTTGAAAATGATGAAGAGAAAGATGAAATAACCAACTATTGTTGTAACCGAACTCTTCCAACTGCGTATCTCTTCGATTTTTTTAACAAACGAGAAACTAAACCGCTTAGAAGACCCGCCGCGATCCTGTAAAACTGAGCTCTTCCTCTCCTCATGCTCCACACATTTGCTCTCATGTCTAGCATGAACTCAACAACCTCTTTACTAAGAGGTGGTTCACCTCTTTTGAACCTCAATGTTGTGACCGCGGCAGCTTGGCTTCTCAAACTCTCTGACTGAAACATAGACAATGGACATATGTAGTATGGGTGTTCAAAAAAAACCAAAAACTGAACCAAACTGCAGAATTGAATTGAACCGAACTGTTTTTGAATTGAACTGGTTTCTAAAAATTAAGAACCGAACTATTTTCGAACTAATTTTTTAAAACTAGAACCGAATCGGTTTTCAATTTAAAAAAACCAAACCTAACTGATTTTCAGTTCGAAAAAACTGAATCGAACCGGTTTTTATTTCTAAAAACTTGAACCAGATTTTTTTTATAGAAATTAAGTTAAAATTTGGCTTATATAAATAAAAAACTTGAACCGGTCCATCCATATGTAAAATTTGGTTTATATAAATAAAAAAATTAAGTTAAACTAGTTAGGTTCGGTTCAAATAATAAACCGGTGCACCAAATTATAAAATAGTTCGGTTTGGTTTTTTGAACTGAAAACCGATTCAATTTGGTTTCTTCAAACTGAAAATTAGTTCGGTTTAATTTTCAAACGGTTCTAGTTCAGAATTGAACTTTGCCCACCCCTAACAAAGAAGGACAAGAGAATCTCACTGCCAATTGAATTTCTCCCATTTTTTTTGGCTCCTTGAGTATGCAAGTTTATAAGTGGATAAGAGTGAGTATAAATCCTATCACTTTCAAGTGTTGAAAGCCTAATCCTTACCTTACCAATTCTCTTATCAACATCACCATTTTTTCCTCCAGCATTCTTACCTCCATTTATATATCCATTATCAAACACCACAATTGTGATATACACTTTCGAGAAGAAATATACACTTTCGAACGAGTGTAAGCGATGTTTTTGACATTAGTAGTTGTTGCATCCGAATGCCAAGCATCAAGAAAACTTTCATCAGCTTGAGATCCCATCCAAACAAACACCATTGACTCTCCTTGAACAAGTTTAACACCATCTTGATCCTCAAGCTTATACCATTGTGGTGCTAAAGGACTATGTGGAGGAAACCTAATAGGAATATGTTAGGCCTCTTATAACTAAATATTATAAGAGGAAGGTCAAGAGTTAGAATTTTAAATGGGAATTTAATTTATATTGCAGTTATTTTTTATTTAGGCAGTTATTATATCAATTTAAGTTGTAAATCAGGCAGTAATTGCTGCTTTAGAGCAGTTATGGAGCAAATAAAATTAGGAAATTAGATAAAGGAAGACAGAAAATTTCTGAGTGGTTATTGGAAAGGGAGATACCAAGCTCTCAAATTCTTGGAGTGGATATTCTTGTAATCGTTTATCAATTCTTCCCGAACATAATTGTAAACTCGCATTATGTTTAAATTCAATAAAGAACTCAGTTCCCCCATTTCAATTATGTACTAACCAGTTCCAACACTGGTATCAGAGCAACAAAAATCCAGGAGAAATTCATGGTATTTACGCTCAATATGGAAGCACGCAGTATGGAAGTACGAATGGAAGTTCTGGAACGAGGTTTTGAAGGGTTGCTGGCTTGCGTGAAACGTGGGAAAAACATATGGAACAAGAGAGGGTGGAGCGGTTGGAAACCATGCGCCAATTGAATGACTTGGCTGATGCTGTCAAGCTAATTCACGCGAGGCAGGAAGATGATTCCAGCGATGGGAGTCGGGCTATGTTGTATGGAGAGACGCCAGAAAATTCCCTAGACTCGCGAAACATGGTCAAAAGGTGGAGGAAGTGATAAGAGCATAATTAAAATTACACTCAGTGGAGACTTTTGCGGAATTAATGGACTTTGCTCAAAGAGTTGATGAGAAGAACAATTTAGTCACCAAGGGTAGCAATTCCGCGAATTATGGAGGTAAACCAATGAGAACTTACAATAATACTAGAACGATGACACGGGAACCCAAGGTAAAGCAACAAATGCAAACTACAATTTCCGGAGTTGGAAGTTCTTCAGGGGAAAGAAGTGTTGCAAAGCCTCTTGGAACTTTCAGAAGTAGAGGATTCAGAAGGTTAATCGAGGCTAAAATGCAAGAGAAATCACGGAAGAGATTATGTTTTCGCTGTGATGAGAGGTTTAGTCCAGGCCATGTGTGTGTTAACAAGCTGTTGCACGTGCTGGTTTTGGGTTAGGAATATGAGAAATGTGAATTGAAGGAACTGAATCTAGTGGAAGTGGAGGGAGAATTGAAAGACCTCAAATTGTCTATGTGTAGCATTAATGGTCTCACTTCAAAGAAAACCATTAAGTTATGGGGAATGATTGGTGAGGAACATGTTATGGTCCTTGTAGGTTGTGGAGCTTCACATAATTTCACTTCAGCCACTTTTGTGAAGGAACATAATTTGCAAATGTTTGCAACCTCCATATACACGGTGGAAGTAGGAGATGGAAGAAAACTTGACTGTGGAGGAGTGTGTCCACAATTAGAATTGGTGATGCAAGGACTCAAAGTGCAACAAGATTTTTATGTCTTTGATCTTTGGAGGAGTGGATGTAGTGTAGGGGATGGAATGGTTGGCTGGTCTGGGAGAAATTAGAGCCAATTTTTGTGAGTTGACACTTAGAATTCCTATTGGAAATGGTTATCATACTTTGAAAGGGGACCCTGATTTAACTAGAGATGTAGCATCTCTAAAGTCCCTTTTGAAAGCGTTAAATGATCAAGGACAAGGATTCTTAGTGGAATACCATCAACTACAAGCCGAAAATGCAGTTACAGATGAAAATCCAGAATGGACAACAGCTATTTTAGAAGAATATGGTGATGTTTTTCCAGAACCTCAAGAGCTACCTCCTACTAGAAGGCAAGACCATGCTATTATCTTGAAGGAAGGTGCTAATATTCCCAATAGGTACCCTCACTATCAAAAAAAATGAAATAGAAAGATTAGTAGATGATATGTTGAATTCTGGTATAATTAGACCAATTGTTAGCCCCTATTCTAGTCCAATCATTTTAGTGAAAGAAAAAAAAAAGATGGTGGATGGCGCTTTTGTGTAGATTACAGGGCTTTGAATAAGACAACCATACCAGATAAGTTCCATATTCCTATTATTGACAAGTTGCTTGATGAATTGGGAGGCGCAGTGATGTTTTCAAAATTGGACCTGAAATCGGGGTATCATTAAATTAGGATGCGGGAAGAAAATATTCCAAAAACAGCTTTTAGAACTCATGAAGGGCATTATGAGTTTATTGTCATGCCTTTTGGACTTACGAATGCCCCTTCACCTTTTCAATCCCTTATGAATGAAGTGTTAAGGTCGTACTTGAGAAAGTTTGTGTTGGTTTTCTTCGATGACATCTTGGTTTACAGTACAGATGAGCAGGAATACCAAAGGCATTTAAGGATTGTTCTAGCTTTGTTGAAAGAGAATCAATTATTTTCCAACAATAAAAAGGCACTTTTGAGCAGATTCAATTAGGGTATTTGGGTTATATCATCTCAGCAGATGGAGTTGCAGCAGATCCAAAGAAGATTGAAGCTATGTTAGATTGGCAACACCCAAGGACATCAAGGCCTTAAGAGGATTTTTGGGGCTGATAGGGTATTTTCGAAGATTTGTTAAAGATTATGGCAAGATACCTAGGCCCTTGACCCACCTTTTGAAGAAAGACAACTTCCAATGGAATAGTAAATCCCAAGCTGCCTTGGAACAACTCAAGAGATTGGTGGCATAATTGCCAACACTCACTGTTCCTGATTTCTCTAAAACCTTTACAATAGAAACTGATGCATCTAACAAGGGCTTGGGTGTAGTTTTATTGCAGGAGGAGAGACCAGTGGCTTTTCTTAGCCAAACATTATCAGATAGAGGACAATCTAAGTCAGTTTATGAAAGAGAGTTGATGGCTATTGTGATGGTTGTTCAAAAATGGCGACATTACTTGCTAGGAAGGCATTTCGTCATCATCACTGATAAAAAAAGCCTAAAATTTCTAACAGAACAACGAGTAATGGATGAAGAATATTTTAGGTGGACATCAAAACTCATGGGACTAGACTTTGAAATCCATTATAGGCCTGTAAAAGAAAATGGTGTGGCTGATGCACTTTATAGAAAGATGACATGTGCAACTTTGTCTTCAGTTCTCTTTGAAGAGGTGGAAGATTGGGAGTCTGAAACTTGTTGAGATCCTAAGTTACAAAAATTGATACATGATCTAGTCCAAGATCATAATGCTCATCCAGGCTATACATTTCAAAACAAAAAATTGCTCTATATGTAGAGATTGGTGCTACCAAAAGGACCTTCAAGGATTCCCATTTTGCTACAAGAATTTCACAACTCAACAGTGGGGGGAGACTCTGGCTTTTTCAGAACCTATAAAAGAATTTATGAGGTTATGTATTGGGAGGGCATGAGAAAAGATATCCAGCAACATGTGGCCAATTGTGAGGTGTGTCAACTGAACAAGTATCAAGCTTTGTCTCCTGCATGCCTTCTTCAACCACTACCTATACCCAATCAGGTTTGGGCTGATAGATCTATGGATTTTATTGAAGGATTACCTAAGGTTCAAGTAAAAATGTCATTCTCATAGTGGTAGACAAATGGACTAAATATGCTTATTTTCTAGCACTTAGTCATCCTTTCACTGAAAAATTTGTTGCTGAAATTTTCCTTCAAGAGGTAGTAAAGTTACATGGCTTCCCCTCTACTATTGTGTCTGACAGAGATAAGATTTTCCTGAGACATTTTTGGTCGGAGTTGTTCAAAATGGCAGGTACGAGACTCAAATTTAGCTCTGCTTACCATCCTCAAATAGATGGACAAATCGAAGTAGTCAATAGGTGTTTGGAAACATACTTGAGATGCCTCTCAGGCACTAAGCCCAAACAATGGCCAAAGTGGCTAAGTTGGGTAGAATTTTGGTTTAATACCAATTATTACAGCTCTCTAAAATTAACCCCCTTTAAGGCATTATACGATCGAGACCCACCTCATCTCCTAAAAGGGACTCCTATTCCTTCGGTTGTTGAAGAAGTTAACATCATGACACAAGATAGGGACCAAATGTTGCATGATCTAAAAAACAATTTGGTCACAACTTAGAATTAGATGAAAAAGTACGTTGATCAGTATAGGCATCCTATTTCACTAGGGTTTGGAGATTGGGTTTATTTGAAATTACAGCCCTACAGATTGCGGTCCTGGAATAATGAGAGAAATGATAAATTAAGTCCTCGTTTTTATGGACCATATTAGATTTCAAAGCAGATTGGAGCAGTTGCATTTGAGTTAGCTCTTCCACCAGAGAGTAAGATACATCCAGTGTTTCATGTGTCCCTACTTAAGAAGGTTGTAACACCCCGTTTTTCAAAGCGAGGGTATATTTTTTTTTTCCAAAAGGAATTAAAATAAAACAGAGAAATAGATAAAGAAATGCCTTTGGATAAATAACTGAGTCATTATAATTTACAAGCAGCGGAAAAGTTTCTCCAATTATAAATCCAAAACATTTACACAACCATAAATGGTACATGGAACCCATTCAAGTAAAAAGTCAAACTGACAATATTAGTATAAGTACAATTTTCCAAACTAAAAATACTCTAATCCAAAAAGAAGGACACCTAGTCCCTATACATCATCCTAATCTGATCATCCTACCAAAAAGCTATACACCCTGAGTATCTTCACGCGCCCTGTGAGATCCTCCTAACGTAACTGCAGTCACGCGTTCCCAACTCCATTCCCGTCCGTAGGGTACGAACCGGTAGGACCGTCCTGACTCTCATCTGAGGGCAAAGCCCAGATTTCCACAATAATTGTAAAGGGTCACCAACCAAAAAAAATAACAGTTAACACATAGCAATTAAGATTTTAAATGCTCAAAATAACCTTTCAACTAAGCATGCACCTTAAAAGGATTTTCCATATGCTAAAAGTTCATACAATGCTTGCCAATTAACAATGAACTCAAAATGAAGTTCTCAAACCATCAAGTAATACATAACTGACCAAAGCATTGATAAATCAATTGAGCAATCGATTATCTAACTCAAAATAAGGACTTTTGCTGAGCCAATCGATTGCCAAATCGATTTGGTCAGTTCTGCTGAGTTTCTGCATGACCAAATCGATTTCTAAGTCGATTTTGTCAGTTCTGATGAGTCCCTGGGTTGCCAAATCGATTTCCAAATCGATTTTGGCAGTTTTGCTGAGTTCCTGCCTCTCTGCCAATCGATTTCCAAATCGATTTCTTAAAAGATTTTGAAAGATATATTTATACAATCGATTGGCAAATCGATTAGGTCAAAATGGTGAACTTCCTGCAACTCATCCAATCGATTGGGAAATCGATTTCCCTCATCATTTTTCCAAAAATTCATAACTAACTCAATCACATTCATACATAATCTCAAATCCTAACACTTAGCACTGATAACGCAATCGCTACAACATCATTAGTTTCGAAATAGTATTGCAAGCAAACATGTTATCACCAAATTCCAAAACATAACACTTAACATTTATAACACAATTAATACAACATCATGGGTTTCAAAATGGTATAGCAATCCAACATGTTATCACCAAATTCCAAAACATAACACTTAACATTTATAACACAATCAATACAACATCATGGGTTTCAAAATGGTATAGCAATCCAACATGTTATCACCAAATTCCAAAACATAACACTTAACATTTATAACACAATTAATACAACATCATGGGTTTCAAAATGGTATAGCAATCCAACATGTTATCACCAAATTCCAAAACATAACACTTAACATTTATAACACAATTAATACAACATCATGGGTTTCAAAATGGTATAGCAATCCAACATGTTATCACCAAATTCCAAAACATAACACTTAACATTTATAACACAATTAATACAACATCATGGGTTTCAAAATGGTATAGCAATCCAACATGTTATCACCAAATTCCAAAACATAACACTTAACATTTATAACACAATTAATACAACATCATGGGATTCAAAATGGTATTGCAATCCAACATGTTATCACCAAATTCCAAAACATAACACTTAACATTTATAACACAATTAATACAACATCATGGGTTTCAAAATGGTATAGCAATCCAACATGTTATCACCAAATTCCAAAACATAACACTTAACATTTATAACACAATTAATACAACATCATGGGTTTCAAAATGGTATAGCAATCCAACATGTTATCACCAAATTCCAAAACATAACACTTAACATTTATAACACAATTAATACAACATCATGGGTTTCAAAATGGTATAGCAATCCAACATGTTATCACCAAATTCCAAAACATAACACTTAACATTTATAACACAATTAATACAACATCATGGGATTCAAAATGGTATTGCAATCCAACATGTTATCACCAAATTCCAAAACATAACACTTATAACACAATTACTACACATACCAAATGAACCAACAATTCACAATTTAACAGGGTGTAGTCTCTCACGGACAAACACCTGTGCAGTCTCTCACGGACAAACACAATTCCCTCAGGAACGTAAGTCGTAAACGTACCACCTATCACGGGTCAGTACTGTTTACCGAGGTGCCACCTATCCCGGGTCAGCACAACTTACCAAACGTAAATCGTAAACGTACTGTCTATCACGGACCCGTACCGTTTACCAAGGTGCCACCTATCGCGGGTCAGCACGATTTACCAAAACACACATAAGTAAACGAGACATTAAGAGATTCCCCGTTCTTAATTCTCATCTAACTTAAACCAGGGCGTAGTCTCTCACGGACAAACCCCTGTGCAGTCTCTCACGGACAAACACAATTCCCTCAGGAACGTAAGTCGTAAACGTACCACCTATCACGGGTCAGTACTGTTTACCGAGGTGCCACCTATCCCGGGTCAGCACAACTTACCAAACGTAAATCGTAAACGTACTGCCTATCACGGACCCGTACCGTTTACCAAGGTGCCACCCATCCCGGGTCAGCACGATTTACCAAAGCACACATAAGTAAACGAGACATTAAGAGATTCCCCATTCTTAATTCTCATCTAACTTAAACCAGGGCGTAGTCTCTCACGGACAAACCCCTGTGCAGTCTCTCACGGACAAACACAATTCCCTCAGGAACGTAAGTCGTAAACGTACCACCTATCACGGGTCAGTACTGTTTACCGAGGTGCCACCTATCCCGGGTCAGCACAACTTACCAAACGTAAATCGTAAACGTACTGTCTATCACGGACCCGTACCGTTTACCAAGGTGCCACCCATCCCGGGTCAGCACGATTTACCAAAGCACACATAAGTAAACGAGACATTAAGAGATTCCCCATTCTTAACGCCCAGTTAACTTAAACAATTATCAAAAAACAAATATTAAGTAACCGAGACATTAAGAGATTCCCCATTCTTAACGCCCAGTTAACTTAAACGATTTTCAAAAAAACAAATATTAAGTAACCGAGACATTAAGAGATTCCCCATTCTTAACGCCCAGTTAACTTAAACGATTTTCAAAAACAAATATTAAGTAACCGAGACATTAAGAGATTCCCCATTCTTAACGCCCAGTTAACTTAAACGATTTTCAAAAAAACAAATATTAAGTAACCGAGACATTAAGAGATTCCCCATTCTTAACGCCCAGTTAACTTAAACGATTTTCAAAAAAACAAATATTAAGTAACCGAGACATTAAGAGATTCCCCATTCTTAACGCCCAGTTAACTTAAACGATTTTCAAAAACAAATATTAAGTAACCGAGACATTAAGAGATTCCCCATTCTTAACGCCCAGTTAACTTAAACGATTTTCAAAAAAACAAATATTAAGTAACCGAGACATTAAGAGATTCCCCATTCTTAACGCCCAGTTAACTTAAACGATTTTCAAAAAAACAAATATTAAGTAACCGAGACATTAAGAGATTCCCCATTCTTAACGCCCAGTTAACTTAACAATTTTCAAAACAAAATATTAAGTAACCGAGACATTAAGAGATTCCCCATTCTTAACGCCCAGTTAACTTAACAATTTTCAAAACAAAATATTAAGTAACCGAGACATTAAGAGATTCCCCATTCTTAACGCCCAGTTAACTTAACAATTTTCAAAACAAAATATTAAGTAACCGAGACATTAAGAGATTCCCCATTCTTAACGCCCAGTTAACTTAACAATTTTCAAAACAAAATATTAAGTAACCGAGACATTAAGAGATTCCCCATTCTTAACGCCCAGTTAACTTAACAATTTTCAAAACAAAATATTAAGTAACCGAGACATTAAGAGATTCCCCATTCTTAACGCCCAATTAACTTAAACGATTTTCAAAAACAAATATTAAGTAACCGAGACATTAAGAGATTCCCCATTCTTAACGCCCAATTAACTTAAACGATTTTCAAAAACAAATATTAAGTAACCGAGACATTAAGAGATTCCCCATTCTTAACGCCCAGTTAACTTAACAATTTTCAAAACAAAATATTAAGTAACCGAGACATTAAGAGATTCCCCATTCTTAACGCCCAGTTAACTTAAACGATTTTCAAAACAAAATATTAAGTAACCGAGACATTAAGAGATTCCCCATTCTTAACGCCCAGTTAACTTAAACGATTTTCAAAACAAAATATTAAGTAACCGAGACATTAAGAGATTCCCCATTCTTAACGCCCAGTTAACTTAAACGATTTTCAAAACAAAATATTAAGTAACCGAGACATTAAGAGATTCCCCATTCTTAACGCCCAGTTAACTTAACAATTTTCAAAACAAAATATTAAGTAACCGAGACATTAAGAGATTCCCCATTCTTAACGCCCAGTTAACTTAACAATTTTCAAAACAAAATATTAAGTAACCGAGACATTAAGAGATTCCCCATTCTTAACGCCCAGTTAACTTAAACAATTTTCCAAACAAAATAATAAGTAACCGAGACATTAAGAGATTCCCCATTCTTAACGCCCAGTTAACTTAAACGATTTTCAAAAACAAATATTAAGTAACCGAGACATTAAGAGATTCCCCATTCTTAACGCCCAGTTAACTTAAACGATTTTCAAAAAAACAAATATTAAGTAACCGAGACATTAAGAGATTCCCCATTCTTAACGCCCAGTTAACTTAAACAATTTTCCAAACAAAATAATAAGTAACCGAGACATTAAGAGATTCCCCATTCTTAACGCCCAGTTAACTTAAACGATTTTCAAAACAAAATATTAAGTAACCGAGACATTAAGAGATTCCCCATTCTTAACGCCCAGTTAACTTAAACGATTTTCAAAAAAACAAATATTAAGTAACCGAGACATTAAGAGATTCCCCATTCTTAACGCCCAGTTAACTTAAACGATTTTCAAAAAAACAAATATTAAGTAACCGAGACATTAAGAGATTCCCCATTCTTAACGCCCAGTTAACTTAACAATTTTCAAAACAAAATATTAAGTAACCGAGACATTAAGAGATTCCCCATTCTTAACGCCCAGTTAACTTAAACGATTTTCAAAACAAAATATTAAGTAACCGAGACATTAAGAGATTCCCCATTCTTAATACTCATTTAACTTAATGGTTTTCAAATTTCACACAACACAAACTCAACAAATTCTCACATCAAAACATATCAATTCATTTATTCACAAATCCAACCATACACATATCAAATTTCATCAATATCAATTAAGAGCATGTCAAAAACAACGAACACAAATCGACACAATCCACTACTCAAAACACACAAGTTTCATTTACCCAAAATCTTACACAATGACTTCAAATTCATTTACCACGAACCATTCATCAATATAAACAAAACCTAACTCTAAGGTTTTACCCATAACGCATTAGTTTCGTTTTTCCCCAAATCGATACATTAAACCCTAACAAATTCCTTCCCACACAACCACAGATAAGTCCCTAATGCAAACTAGAAGTTTGGAAGGAGCCCTTACCTCAACGTTAGCTTTAACGCGCGTTTCCGGTACCGCGAGTAATTCCGGTAAATTTTCCGCTCGCAACGCCGCTTCCAAATTAGTTCACTAGCACCGTAGCGTGGTGGTGAGCAACTTTCCCTTCTGTCTCTTCGAGAAATGAGGTTCGGATCTAGAAGAAACGGAGGGGTTTGTGTTTGGATCTCAAAACCGTTTTTCTTCGTTTTCGAATCAAAGAGGAAGAGTGGAGTTGCGAAAACCTTGATCTAACTCTCACCCAACCTTGGGTCACTAGCTTTGAAGAAAAGGAAGCAACGAAAACGAAAAATGGAGAAGGATGGAATTTTGGGTTTTGCTCGCGTGAGGTTCAGAGGAAGGAGATGGAAATTTGGAAATTTCCTTCCTTTCTTTTTCTTTCCTTTGTTTTTCCTTTCTTCCTTTTTCCTTCCTTCCTTTATATACTATTTTCTTTTCCTTTTCCTTCCTTCTAGTTTTCCTTTCTTTTTCCCTCCAAACAAACATATATAAATATAATAAATATAACTTAACAAATATCTCAAAATCTAGATATTTATTAAATTACCGTTTCACCCGAAACGCCTTAAATTCTCCGTAAAGGATTTTCCGCAGTTAAATTCAATTTATTTATCGACGAGAAATTCTAATTGGCATCGAAATATCTTTTCGATTATAAAACTCAAAAATATTATTAAC
>NC_021164.2:29052375-29053175 GCF_000331145.2 Cicer arietinum
TTCCTTTCTTTCTTTTTCCTTCCTTTTTATTACTTTTCTTTATATTTCCTTTTCTTTTCCCTCCAAATATCTAGATATTTATTAAAATTACCATTTCACCCATAAGGCATTAAATTCTTCGTAAAGGATTCACCGTACTTAATTTAATTTATTTATCGACGAGTAATTTTAATCGGGCATCAAATATCTTTTTGGTCATATAAACTCCAAAATATTAATAACTTTGGCTAAAAACGCAAGTGTATTTTTTTTTCAAAACAAATTCATAATAACAAAGAAACAAATTCATAAACAAATTCATAATAAAATTATGGGTCTTACATTACTACCCCCCTAAAATTAGTTTCGTCCTCGAAACTATGCGTCGATAAATAACTCTGGGTGTTGTTCTCTCATCTTGCTCTCCAGTTCCCAAGTCGCATCTACAGTAATTGGGTTCCAAATCACCTTGACCAACGAAACATCCTTGGTCCTCAATCACTTAATCTTCCTGTCATCAATTCTCACAGGGGGTACTTCGAATGACAAATTATCCTTTAGTTGGATTGTGTCTGGTTCGATCACATGAGATTGATCTGCAAGATATTTCCTTAATTGTGACACATGAAACACGTCATGAATATTGGACAGTATTGGAGGCAATGCAATCGGATAAGCAACAGGTCCAATTCGTGTAGAAATCTGATATGGTCCAATGAATTTCGGAGTCAACTTCTTCGATTTCAAGGCTCTACCAATTCTAGTAGTAGGTGTGACTCTTAGAAATACATGGTCGCCCTGTTCGAATTCTAAAAGTCTGC
>NC_021164.2:29053261-29053729 GCF_000331145.2 Cicer arietinum
ACTTTCACCGTCCTTATACCAACACAAGGGCGTTTGACACTTGCGCCCATATAAAGCTTCATATGGTGCCATTCCAATACTTGCGTGGAAACTATTGTTGTAGGTGAACTCAATCAACGGAAGTACATCATCCCAACTTCCTCTATCATCTAATACACATGCTCTCAATAGATCTTCCAGGGACTGATTTGTCCTTTCAGTCTGTCCGTCCGTTTGTGGATGGTAAGCTGAACTCAATCTTAGTTTCGTTCCCAACGCTTCATGCAATGCTCCCCAAAAATGCGATGTGAATTTCGGATCACGGTCTGATACAATACTTGATGGTACTCCGTGTAATCTCACAATTTCAGCAATGTAGATCTCTGTTAACTGATCTACCTTATAGGTGGTCTTTACTGGCCAAAAGTGTGCGGATTTAGTCAGTCGATCCACTATCACCCATATAGAATCATTCTTTCTCCTTGTTTT
>NC_021164.2:29055295-29056778 GCF_000331145.2 Cicer arietinum
AATCATCGATGCGTGGCAAGGGATAACGATTCTTTATAGTTGCCTTATTAAGCTGTCTATAATCCACACATAAGCGCGAGCTTCCGTCCTTCTTCTTAACTAGCAAAACTGGAGCTCCCCATGGTGATACACTTGATCTAATAAATTTCTTCTCCAACAAGTCTTCAATTTGGCTTTTGAGCTCATTTAATTCCAATGGCGACATTCGATACGGTGCCATTGAAATAGGTCCGATTCCTGGGTGCAAATCAATGAAAAATTCCACTTCTCTTACCGGTGGCAATCCTGGAATTTCCGTTGGAAATACGTCCCGGTACTCATTGACAAGCATCACATCTTCTATGTTCACATTTATCTTTGCCTCCACATTAGCCAGAGACAAAAACTCATGAGTCCCTTCACTTAGCGACACTCGGAGTTTGCTAGCGGCTAAATACTTAACAACTCCTGGTTCGGGGAAAAGAACCAATTTACGAGCATAATCCAAGATCACATAATGGTAAGACATCCAATCCATACCGAGAATGACCTCGAGTGATTGTAGAGGTAAACAAATCAAATTAACCAAGAAATCCCTATTCTGAATAGTTATTTGACAATGTAAACATGCACAATTTACTGTCAAAGTCTTAACAGGTGTGGAAACAACCAAATCAAAAGGTAAAGCAGACACAGATAACTTCAAGCGATTCACACAATCCTTAGAGTGTTACCTGCAATCTCACAGTTACGTTGAATCAGATTGCCAGATGGATTCCTATCTTCAGCATTCACACAATAAATGCGTCCTCTAGCAGTAGGACGAGTAGCCCTAGTTACATTCACAACTTGTTCTACCTTCGGACCCATGCAATCCTTTGCCATATGTCCTGGCTTCTGAAAATTGTAGCATGTGAGAGTATTAGGGGTACAAGCGTTAGCATAATGTCCCTCTTCCCCACATCGGAAACATCGAACCACTCGTCCCAATTGTCTCCCGAAATTCTGGTTCCATGGGCGATTCTGCCCACCATTGTTATTTTGTAGTCGATTATAAGGCTTAGCAACTTGTTTCCCCTTGTTGTTCTGATAATTCACCCGGCTGGGCCCTCCTGCACTAAAATTCCCTCCTCGGCTAGCCCTCTTATTCTTCATATCCTCAACTTCCCTAAACTTTTCCACCATAACTTGGAAACGTTGAATTCCCAAGGGCAAGACAGAGTCTTGAATCTCATACTTTAGTCCGTCTTGGAAACGATGACACATGAATGTTTCATCAATCTCTTCATGGAAAAACCTGAAATGTCTCGATAACGATTCAAACTTAGCAGCATATTCGCCCACAGTCATGTTGCTCTGATGCAGTTTCAGGAAATCATGACCCAGTTTAGTCCTGGTACTCATCGGGAAGTATTTGTCTAAAAACTTCCTTTTGAATGATTCCCAATCCACCTCCTCGTGAGCTGCTCTCATCAACAATCTTGTACTCCTCCACCAGTACTCA
>NC_021164.2:29057457-29059393 GCF_000331145.2 Cicer arietinum
AAAAACAAATTCATGAAACAAAGAATAATTAAGTAAAATACCTTTGGATAATTATATAAGTCAATATAATTGATACGCAGCGGAATAGTTTTTGAAATATGAGTCCAAAGTATTTACACAACAGCCAGTGATACATGGAATCCATTAACATAAGATGTCGTGCTGACAATATTAGTAAAGATACAATCTTCCAATTTAAAATAAACGCAATCCAAAATAAAGACATTTTTTCCCTCTATGTCAACCTAATCTGATCATTCTACCAAAAAACTATACACCCTAAGTGATCTCCACGCCCCCCGTAAGATCCTCCTAACATAGCTCCAATCGGGTGTTGCCGTCTACATTCCCATCCACAGGGTACGAACCGATAGGATTGTCCTGACTCTCATTTGAAGGCAAAGCCCATATTTCCACAATAGTTGTAAAGTGTCACCAACCGAAATTAACAGTTAACACATAACATTTAAGTTTTTTAATGCACAAAATAACCTTTCCACTAAGCATGCACCTTCTAAGGATTTTCCATATGCTAAAAGTTCATATAATACTTGCCAAATGAAAATGAAGTCAAAATAAGTCTTAAATCAATCAAGTAATAAACAACTGGCCAATCCATTGATGAACCAATTGAGCAATCGATCATCTAACTCAAAATAAGAATTACCACTAAGCCAATCAATTGGGAAATCGATTTGGATGAAGGGTTTTAGTGAAAACTGAATTCTGGGCTTAAATCAATCGATTGGGAAATCGATTGAATGAATAACTGAGCCCCTGTGTTAAAGCCAATCGATTGGGAAATCGATTTCCTGAGGGTTTTTCGTGAAAACTGTACTCTGGGCTTAATTCAATCGATTGGGAAATCGATTGAATGAATAACTGAGCCCCTGTATTAACAGGCCAAAGTACTATTTATCAAGGTGCCACCTATCACGGGTATGCACGATTTACAAAAGAATGAAAATGCATGAGCATATACTGACTCCATCCACAACAATCTTTAAGCAAATGCAGATATTAAAAGACTCCCCATTTTTAATACTCATTTAACATAAATGATTTTCACAACAAACATTAAGTAAACAAGACATTAAGAGATTCCCCATTCTTAATACTCATTTAACTTAAACGGTTTTCAAAACAAACATTAAGTAAACAAGACATTAAGAGATTCCCCATTCTTAATACTCGTTTAACTCTAATGGTTTTCAAATTCCACACAAAACAAACTCAAACATATTATCAAATTCAATCCACGATTCACACTAAAACACATCAATTCATTTCTCCACAAAAATCCAACCATACACATATCAAATTTCATAAGCATGAATTATGAACACGTCAAACTTCATTTACTCAAATTCATACACCAATGGGTTAAATTCATTTTCCGCGAAACATTCATCAATATCACCAAAACCTAACTCTAAGATTTTACCCATAAAGCCTTAAATTCATTTTCCGCGAAACATTCATCAATATCACCAAAACCTAACTCTAAGATTTTACCCATAAAGCCTTAAATTCATTTTCCGCGAAACATTCATCAATATCACCAAAACCTAACTCTAAGATTTTACCCATAAAGCCTTAAATTCATTTTCCCCAAATCAACACTTTAACCCTAACAAAATTCTTTTCCACTCAACCACAGATAAGTCCCTAAATGCAAACTAGAAGTTTGGAAGGAGTCTTTACCTTCACGTTAGCTTTAACGTGCCATTACGGTACCGCGAGTAAATCTGGTAAAATCTCCGCTGCAATGTTGCTTCCAAAGTTGGTTCCCTAGCACCGTAGCGTGGTAGTGAACAACTTTCTCTTCTATCTCTTTGCGAAACGAAGCTTAGATCTAGATGAATCGGGAAGGTTTGTGTTCGACGGTTTTGAAATCCCTAACACGATTTTTCTTCGTTTTCGAAACAACGAGGAA
>NC_021164.2:29059576-29060525 GCF_000331145.2 Cicer arietinum
AAATTCATTTTCCCCAAATCAACACTTTAACCCTAACAAAATTCTTTTCCACTCAACCACAGATAAGTCCCTAAATGCAAACTAGAAGTTTGGAAGGAGTCTTTACCTTCACGTTAGCTTTAACGTGCCATTACGGTACCGCGAGTAAATCTGGTAAAATCTCCGCTGCAATGTTGCTTCCAAAGTTGGTTCCCTAGCACCGTAGCGTGGTAGTGAACAACTTTCTCTTCTATCTCTTTGCGAAACGAAGCTTAGATCTAGATGAATCGGGAAGGTTTGTGTTCGACGGTTTTGAAATCCCTAACACGATTTTTCTTCGTTTTCGAAACAACGAGGAAGTATGAAGCTGAGAAATCCTTGCTTTCTTACCCACTAAGCCTTGGGTTTCTATTCTTGAACAAAAGGAAGAAGCGAAAATGAAAGTGGAAGAAGGAGGAAGAAGGAGGAAGAAGGGGGTCACGCGAGGCAGAGGAAGAAGATGGATTTTGCTTTCTTTCCCTTTTCCTTTCTTTCTCTTTTTCCTTCCTTTCTATTTCTTTTCTTTCTATTTCCTTCTCTTTTCCCTCCAC
Organism: Cicer arietinum; assembly: GCF_000331145.2. Lineage (NCBI taxonomy): Eukaryota > Viridiplantae > Streptophyta > Magnoliopsida > Fabales > Fabaceae > Cicer > Cicer arietinum. The sequence continues at coordinate 29,060,146 of NC_021164.2, forward strand.
ACTGAGCAAAACGATTAATCCACTAATTGGCATAGCAGAAGTCTTTGAAGTAACAATGTCGATTTACAAGAAAGGGGGGTTTGAATTGTAAATATACCTTTTAAAAATTCCTGTTAAAACTTAAGAAAATAACTCAAGATTGATCTTGGTTGTGAAAACAGAATACGGAGAACGTTCTTGGTTTTTATTAGTAAAACAGAGAACGTTCCTTGATTAGTTAAAAACAGAAAATCAGTTTATGCTTTAATTAATTCAGAGTGATAAATAGAGAGATAAGATAGAGAATACCACACAAGGATTTTATCCTGGTTCACCCAATATGGGTTACGTCCAGTCCTCACACTGTGAGATTTTCCACTAAGTGGAAAAGAGCTTTCTTG
>NC_021164.2:29060561-29067531 GCF_000331145.2 Cicer arietinum
TACCTTTTAAAAATTCCTGTTAAAACTTAAGAAAATAACTCAAGATTGATCTTGGTTATGAAAACAGAAAACGGAGAACGTTCTTGGTTTTAGTAGTAAAACGGAGAACGTTCCTTGATTAGTTAAAAACAGAAAATCAGTTTATGCTTTAATTAATTCAGAGTGATAAATAGAGAGATAAGATAGAGAATACCACACAAGGATTTTATCCTGGTTCACCCAATGTGGGTTACGTCCAGTCCTCACACTGTGAGATTTTCCACTAAAAGAGCTTTCTTGAACTTACAACACCTAGTCTTAGATCAACCTTGATCTATTTCAACCTCTAATGCTTTCTGCCCATAAAGCAATACCAGCACCTATCTAACCTTGATAGGAAGTAATCTTAAAAACAAACTATAAAGAAACTCTTATAGTTTGAGGTTTTACAATTTGATTGTTTTGACAGAATCTGAAATTTCTCAACTCTTGTTTGAGAATTGATTCTTTACAAAGGATCTAATGACAATTGCACAAGCTATTTGATAAGTAAAAACCAGCAACTGTTGCGGGGAACTATTAGAGGTAGTTAATATTATTTATAGTTGGGTGGAAGTTGTTAGGTTAGTTACATTAATAGCACTATATAAAAGTACATCATATTCTAATTGTAAAAACAATTCTTCAAATTATCATTTTAAGTTTTATTTTTCTCTTTAATTATTTTTCTCTTTCTTGAGCTCAACCATGATTCTTAACAACAAAAATATCAACAGAAAAAAAGAACGTAGCACTAATCAAAGAACAGATGCTTCTCCTTTTTTTTTCTTAAAGAATAACAAATGCTTCTTTTCTATTTGTGTAAAATCTATAGTGTTTCATTTTGCATCAGGTTAATAAATTCATCCTCATATTGTGTTTGGTAATAAATAAATACACGTTAATTCCATTAGATTGTTATGATATGTGTAATGATTGGTTTCCATTCGATTGTTATGAAATGTGTAATGATTGATTGATATTTTGATAACCAATTGCATTGGAATGTTATGTATTTTAATTTTTCGAAATGAATTTATTTTTTGGAATAATTTTTCAAAATCTACTTAATTTCTAATTAAATTTGTTAGGATGTTTTGAATTAATAGCAGTTCGAGGAAGTGGAAGTTGCTGATAGGGTGGACCGGTTTGACGGATGTGGAAAATGAATTGGATTGGTTATATACGGGCGGGTTCAGATTGTGAAAATTGGACCGGTAATAATCGAACTCGACCATATATATATGTTAATGGAGTTTGGGCCACTAGAAATAGGAGGCCCAGAAGCGCGACCCATTATATAAATGTGATAGTAACAAACATAATCCTAATTCTCATTTCTCTCATCGCGCCGCCACTATCCTAATTCTCATTTCTCTTATCACGCCGCCTACAACCACTCATTCCCTCACGAGAGCCATCATTTCCACTCTCAAAAGAGAACCAAACTCTCAAAAGAGAACTAAGCTCTCAGGTAGATTCTCCTTCTCTTCTCTTTGTGTCTCTCATTTTTTCTCTTCTCTTTGTGTCTCTTGTGTTCTCTCTTCTCTATGTGTCTCTCGTTTTCACATCTTTAAACTTACTCTTTGTTTTTTTAGTGATTTTTTTAAATCATTTTTCTCTATTCAAAATTAGTGATTTGTAATCGGACAAACTTGATGGAGTGAAGGAAGGGTTACAGTCACACATCAGCACGGTATTGTTAAGTCTTTTATGTTTGTTGACAGTTATTTTTAGGGTTAAGGCGTCGTATTACGTAGGGTATATGGGTTTTGGTTTAAGTCTTACTGTTTTTCTGTGTTTTGTTTCAAAATTTATGGTTATTTTTCTGTGTTTTGTTTTAAGATTTAAGGTTATTTTTAGGGTTATGGTGTCTTATTACTTAGGACATATTACCTTTGGTTTGGTTTCTGTGTTTTGGTTCAAGATTTAGGCCTTTTAGGTTTTGGTTTTCTGCTTCTGCCATAAGATGTTCTTATTTTTATAATGTATGTTTTTTTTTTAATATGTCTATGTAGATGGAATAATTTTTCTGAATATGAATTACATAGATAGTGATGATAATAATAAGTTGATATAGTTTTTAATCTTGAATCTTTCTAATTTGGTATTAAGATTTATTTGTTTCCTGAATAATGAGATACTATGGTCTTCACTTTTTCCATATGTTTTCTTTGTTAGTAAATCTGAATTCTAATTTTAAATTTATTTTATGTGTAGATTGATGTTTCTACAGGTTGATGGTTGAAGTGAATCACACTTTTTTTGACGAATTTAATATTTTATTTGTAAATTAAAATTGATATGTTGTACAATTTAAAACTTAAATATTTGTTATTGATGTATGGTGTCATGTTTCATTTTGCAAAGCTCATTAGCAAGGTAAAAATGAGACAAAATAAATCTAAAAGATAAATAATCATTTTTAAAGTGAGACTAAATTAAACTAAGTTAAAATGATAATTTTGAATAGTTTACAAGTTCAATGCTCAAAGGAAAAAATGGAACAAAAATAGTCTAAAACTGAAGGAATTGATTAACAATTTATCAACCTGAGATGGGCCTTAAAGCACCACCTGCGGTTTTGGTCAGATCTAAAATTTGGATCCGAAACCGCCTATTGTCCAGCCCTAGTTGCTGATGTAGGCCTTTTTAATGGTGTGGTTCGGAATCAAATAAACAAGATTTATTTGTATTAAAACGGTTGGAAAGACGGTTGTGTTTAATATTTTTTATTTATTTAATGGAATACTGTTATTTCAGTTATGAAAAAAAAATAAAATAACAAAAAATGAAAAATAATTTTTCTTTTCATTTTTTTTTTCAATGTAGAATTTATCATCATTTTCTTCTTTTTAATCATTCTTTATTTATATGTTTTTAGATTTAACATTGTTTGTCAATTTGCAAAGTCAATTATTCAAGTATCAATGTAACACCCCGATTTTCAAAGCGAGAGTGTATTTTTTTTTCAAAAGAAATTAAAATAAATCAGAGAATTAAATAAGGAAATACCTTTGGATAAATATTTAAGTCAATATAATTTACAAGCAGTGGAATAGTTTTTTTTGAAATGTGAATCCAAAGTATTTACACCTCAAAAAGTGGTACATGGAACCCATCGAAAATAACATGTCATGCTGACAATATTAGTATAGGTATAGTCTTCCAATTTAAAATAAACGCAATTCAAAAGAAAGACATATGTTCCCTCTATGTCAACCTAATCTGATCATTCTACAAAAAACTATACACCCTGAGTGATCTCCACGCGCCCCGTAAGATCCTCCTAACATAGCTCCATTCAGGCGTTCCCATCTACATTCCCATCCATAGGGTACGAACCGGTAGGATTGTCCTGGGTCTCATCTGAGGGCAAAGCCCAGATTTCCACAATAGTTGTAAAGGGTCACCAACCGAAACTAACAGTTAGCACATAACATTTAAGTTTTTAAATGCACAAATAACCTTTCCACTTAGCATGCACCTTAAAAGGGTTTTCCATATACTTAAAAGTTCATATAACACTTGCCAAATAAAAATGAAATCAAAATAAAGTTCTCAATCCATCAAGTAATACATAACTGACCAAAACATTGATAAATCAATTGAGCAATCGATTATTTAACTCAAAATAAGAATTTCTACTAAGCCAATCGATTTCCAAATCGATTTCCTGAAGGTTTTTAGTGAAATTTGAACTATGGGCTTAATTCAATCGATTGGGAAATCGATTGAATGAATAACTGTGCCCCTGTATTAATGTCAATCGATTTCCAAATCGATTTTGTCAGTTTTGCTGAGTTCCTGTATGGCCAAATCGATTTCCAAATCGATTTCTTAAATGGTTTTGAAAAACATATTATAAAATCGATTATGTCAAATTAGCGAAGTCCCTGTAACTCATCCAATCGATTGGGAAATCGATTTCCCTGCATATTCTTCCAAAAAATACATAAACTAATTCAATCACATTCATACACAACTCCAAATCTAAACACTTAGTAATTCCCACACAACCACGACGACAAATTGGGTTTCGAAATAGTTTTACAATCCATCACACTTACACACGATAATCAATACATAACACTTAGCAATTCCAACACAATTACTACTACATCATGAGTTTTCGAAATAGTTTTGCAATCAAACATACTACCACACAATTCCAAAACATCCACACTTGACAACTAAAACCCAATTACCACGACAACTTAAGTTCAAACACTCAATAATAATCTTGAATCAAACACGACTCGCATGCCAAGCACCCTAATGCAATGCGTATATGCCAAAACGAATGGACTCGAAATTCAAATCAAACTCTTCGGGAGTAGAAAATCGTAATTGTACAGTCTCACACAGACCAGCACTTATTACCAAGGTGCCACCTATTACAGGCCTGCACGATTTATTAATTTTTAGCCTATCACAAGTCTTAAACCTCAATTCTAAACAAAACCCTCCGCGAGAGGCGTAAATCCTAAACGTACAGTTTCTCACGAACGAACACGAGTGCAGTCTCTCATGGACAAACACAATTTACCAGAGTGTAGTCTCTCACGGACAAACACCAGGGCAGTCGTTCAGTCTCTCACGGACAAACACAATTTACCATGGTGTAGTCTCTCACTGACAAACACCTGTGCAGTCTCTCACGGACAAACACAATTTACCAGGGTGTAGTCTCTCACGGACAAACACCTGTGCAGTCTCTCACGGACAAACACAATTTACCAGGGTGTAGTCTCTCACGGACAAACACCTGTGCAGTCTCTCACGGACAAACACAATTTACCAGGGTGTAGTCTCTCACGGACAAACACCTGTGCAGTCTCTCACGGACAAACACAATTTACCAGGGTGTAGTCTCTCACGGACAAACACCTGTGCAGTCTCTCACGGACAAACACAATTTACCAGGGTGTAGTCTCTCACGGACAAACACCTGTGCAGTCTCTCACGGACAAACACAATTTACCAGGGTGTAGTCTCTCACGGACAAACACCTGTGCAGTCTCTCACGGACAAACACAATTTACCAGGGTGTAGTCTCTCACGGACAAACACCTGTGCAGTCTCTCACGGACAAACACAATTTACCAGGGTGTAGTCTCTCACGGACAAACACCTGTGCAGTCTCTCACGGACAAACACAATTTACCAGGGTGTAGTCTCTCACGGACAAACACCTGTGCAGTCTCTCACGGACAAACACAATTTACCAGGGTGTAGTCTCTCACGGACAAACACCTGTGCAGTCTCTCACGGACAAACACAATTTACCAGGGTGTAGTCTCTCACGGACAAACACCTGTGCAGTCTCTCACGGACAAACACAATTTACCAGGGTGTAGTCTCTCACGGACAAACACCTGTGCAGTCTCTCACGGACAAACACAATTTACCAGGGTGTAGTCTCTCACGGACAAACACCTGTGCAGTCTCTCACGGACAAACACAATTTACCAGGGTGTAGTCTCTCACGGACAAACACCTGTGCAGTCTCTCACGGACAAACACAATTTACCAGGGTGTAGTCTCTCACGGACAAACACCTGTGCAGTCTCTCACGGACAAACACAATTTACCAGGGTGTAGTCTCTCACGGACAAACACCTGTGCAGTCTCTCACGGACAAACACAATTTACCAGGGTGTAGTCTCTCACGGACAAACACCTGTGCAGTCTCTCACAGACAAACACAATTTACCAGGGTGTAGTCTCTCACGGACAAACACCTGTGCAGTCTCTCACGGACAAACACAATTAACCATGGTGTAGTCTCTCACGGACAAACACCTGTGCAGTCTCTCACGGACAAACATAATTTACCAGGGTGTATTCTCTCACGGACAAACACCAGTGCAGTCTCTCACGGACAAACACAATTTACCAGGGTGTAGTCTCTCACGGACAAACTCCTGTGCAGTCTCTCACGGACAAACACAATTTACCATGGTGTAGTCTCTCACAGACAAACATCTGTGCAGTCTCTCACGGACAAACATAATTTACCAGGGTGTATTCTCTCACGGACAAACACCAGTGCAGTCTCTCACGGACAAACACAATTTCCCCGTTTATAATACCCATTTAACTCTTACAATTCGAACGACAATCATTAAGTAAATGTAGATATTAGGAGATTCCCCATTCTTAATACTCATTTAACTCTAACGATTTCCACTACAAACATTAAGTAAACTGAGATATTAAAAGATTCCCCATTTTTAATATTCGTTTAACTCTAATGATTTTCACATCAAACATTAAGTAAACAAAGGTATTAAGTGATTCCTCATTCTTAATACTCATTTAACTTAAACGATTTTCACTACAAACATTAAGTAAACAGAGATATTAAAAGATTCCTCATTTTTAATACTCGTTTAACTCTAATGGTTTTTACGACAATAGTAAGTAAACGTAGACATTAAGAGATTCCCCATTCTTAATGCTCGTTTAACTCTCATAGTTTTCACGACAACATTAAGTAAACGTAGACATTAAGAGATTCCCCATTCTTAATACTCGTTTAACTCTAATGATTTTCAAATTCCACACAAAACAAACTCAAACATATTATCAAATTCAATCCACGATCCACACCAAAACACATCAATTCATTTCTCCACAAAATCCAACCATACACATATCAAATTTCATCAGTATTAATTAAGAACACGTCAAATACGACGAACACAAATCAACACAATCCACCAATCAAACACAACAAGTTTCGTTTACTCAAAATCATACATAAATGAGTTTAAATTCATTTTCCACGAAACATTCATCAATAAAACCAAAACCTAACTCTAAGATTTTACCCATAAAGCCTTAGATTCATTTTCCCCCAAATCAACACTTCAACCCTAACAAATTCCTTTCCACACAATCACAGATAAGTCCCTAAATGCAAACTAGAAGTTTGGAAGGAGCCCTT
>NC_021164.2:29069032-29072300 GCF_000331145.2 Cicer arietinum
TCATTCCGATACTTCTCAATTTCGTTGTGCCCTTCATTTGTAACTTGATGATTATCCCTTCATTATGACAGGTCAAACGCATTGTATTCACTCCATCACTTCCCCATTTATACAAACCTTAATTTCTACCTTGATCCTTGATACATCTTCATTATAGTGATTCCAATAAATCAAGGCTTACTAATTTCCACCAAACTTTTCCATTTCATGTTCAATTGTTTCGTATCAAACAAACATTTAACTCCTTTGATTGACGAACACAATAACAACCCCCATGACATGCACTCAAGTAATGCCTTTATATTGTTGGCATACCATTATATTTTCTGAATTATAGGTGAGATCATTCCTTTCCTGAATCTTTAATTGTCATAAGCTACATCTCTATGTGCTGCTCCACAAATTTCTTGGTACATTTTCCAATATTTGGTTCACTCGCTGGATTCTTATTCCTTCTCAACCTTCACCGAGATACACACTGAAAGAATCCTAACAATCGAACGTCCTAAAGAATTATTTCTCAAACGTTCCTCATAAGCATTTCCTAAGAAATAATTATCTATAACTTCATCCTCATAAATTTTGCAGTAAAATATCTCAAAGACTCACATACCTTTCATTGTTCATCTAGTCACTAAAACACTCAGTTTAAATCTCAACGCTTGATTTCCCAAGACCAACGACTAAATCATAAATCATTCGTTACATCTCTTCTTTTTCACTTTCTATCATTTAATAGGATTCTAAAACTTTATCCTCAAAATCTCCAAACACTTCCATCCTTAACATGAATTATTTATCACTTGCCTACCTCAACTCCTTCGATTATGAAAGTTCTAAGCATTACATGGTCCTCCATCCAACCTTGTGGATTTTAAATCATCAACTAAAAATATCAACCATCTTAGGGTCCCAAATCAAATCTCGAATAACCCTTCCGACCTATCAAAATAATAACATCCTCTTAGTATTTTTCATCCTTTAATAGACTCTCAAAACTTTATTTACCACAAGTGTTGCATCAGAACACATCCCAAACCTTGGTGAGACGCATCACAGTAAACTCCATATGGTTCTTCTGATTGCGGTAATACCAATACAGGTGAGGTCGTCAACTTTCTCTTTAGTAACTGGAAATTTTCCTCACACTTCTCTGTCCATGCGAACGGTTGATCCTTTCTAGTGAGTTGTGTCAATGGAGCCACAATCTTAGCACAACCTTCAATAAACCTCCTGTCGTACCCTGACAGTCCTACGAAACTTAAAGTAAGAGTAATAACTGCACCAGGTTTGCACTCAACTCAACCTACATGATAGAACTTGCTTTGTCATGTTTCTGTGAAGAAAGTGTCGTCTATCCCTTTTCATAGATATTTAATAACATTACGCACTTTCATAGTCGGTAAGACTCGTTTGTTCCATTCAACATGATTTTGTTTACTATCAACAAGAGATTAAGGATGATCAGTTCCTCAATTTGTCAATAAGTAGCCAACAACCATGATTGTGGCTTAGACTATCTTAACCGAACTGTAATAGTGTTCCTTTAACTTCGATACAAGCCTATTTCGTTGATACCTAAGCACCAAATGCTATTCCAAATGGAATCCCTATCTCCTCAATAATTTCAGGGTGTTCACACCTCTTTGACAGTTATTAAACTTCATTCAGTCTCATCCTGAAATCTACCAGGCGAACATCTAATGCTCTTCTTAAAAAACTCTCCACTTAGATCCTTACATGAAATCCCTTATTAGTCTCATGTCAATCCATCCATACTCATCATCTTCGAGTTAACACCAACACATAGCTTCTGTGTCCTTGGAACCATTTCCTAAATTCCATGTCGTCGTGATTTGCTTCAACTCTGCCTGACAATCCGTCATCTCGAAGATCTTTTCCATTTTCTTGAATCCACTAATCAGCTCTTTTCCTGAGTTCTCATCACCCTTGAACTTTGGAGGATGGTAACAACGAAAATCTTTAATCCTCTTGACTCAATAGCACATAACCCTCTTTCCCTCTTCTCCAGATCCCGCAGAGTCTTTGCAGTTGTCTGTGCAACAGCAGAAACATCTATGTTATTTGTAGCTTCAACCATTTGATCATCCCCACTGACGTTCATTCTTGCAACGTCGTTCCTTCTTGGAAGTAGTGTTTCCCCAAAACCAACACCAAGAAGAGTGTTAACGCTACAATGAATAATTCTAAAACTAACTTTCGAATATATCAACACATAATAACTATCCCTGATCTAACAACTCAAACCAATTACCCTGACGCATGAACAAATAACGACTCCCAACTTACAGTTGGCATACAACCTAAACCAAAGGCTCCACAGCCCCCAAAGAAAACCAAACCAAAGCTCTGATACCACAATGTAACACCCCAATTTTCAAAGCGAGAGTGTATTTTATTTTCAAAAGAAATTAAAATAAATCAGAGAATTAAATAAGGAAATACCTTTGGATAAATATTTAAGTCAATATAATTTACAAGCAGCGGAATAGTTTTTTTTCGAAATGTGAATCCAAAGTATTTACACCTCAAAAAGTGGTACATGGGACCCATCGAAAATAACATGTCATGCTGACAATATTAGTATAGGTACAGTCTTCCAATTTAAAATAAACGCAATTCAAAAGAAAGACATTTGTTCCCTCTATGTCAACCTAATCTGATTATTCTACAAAAAACTATACACCCTGAGTGATCTCCACGCGCCCCGTAAGATCCTCCTAACATAGCTCCATTCAGGCGTTCCCATCTACATTCCCATCCATAGGGTATGAACCAGTAGGATTGTCCTGGCTCTCATCTGAGGGCAAAGTCCAGATTTCCACAATAGTTGTAAAGGGTCACCAACCGAAATTAACAGTTAACACATAACATTTAAGTTTTTAAATGCACAACTAACCTTTCCACTTAGCATGCACCTTAGAAGGGTTTTCCATATGCTTAAAAGTTCATATAACATTTGCCAAATAAAAATGAAATCAAAATAAAGTTCTCAATCCATCAAGTAATACATAACTGACCAAAACATTGATAAATCAATTGAGCAATCGATTATCTAACTCAAAATAAGAATTTCTACTAAGCCAATCGATTTCCTGAAGGTTTTTAGTGAAATTTGAACTCTGGGCTTAATTCAATCGATTTGGAAATCGATTGAATGAATAACTGAGCCCCTGTATTAATGTCAATCGATTTCCAAATCGGATTTGTCAGTTTTGTTGAGTTCCTGCATGGCCAAATCGATTTC
>NC_021164.2:29072710-29074448 GCF_000331145.2 Cicer arietinum
CATAAACTAATTCAATCACATTCATACATAACTCCAAATCTTAACACTTAGCAATTCCCACAAATCACCACGACAAATTGGGTTTCGAAATAGTTTTACAATCCATCACACTTACACACGATAATCAATACATAACACTTAGCAATTCCAACACAATTACTACTACATCATGAGTTTTCAAAATAGTTTTGCAATCAAACATACTATCACACTATTCCAAAACATCCACACTTGACAATTAAAACCCAATTACCACGACAACTTAAGTTCAAACACTCAATAATAATCTTGAATCAAACACGACTCGCGTGCCAAGCACCCTAATGCAATGCGTATATGCCAAAACGCATGGACTCGAAATTCAAATCAAACTCTTCGGGAGTAGAAAATCGTAATTGTACAGGCTCTCACATACCAGCACTTATTACCAAGGTGCCACCTATTACAGGCCTGCACGATTTATTAATTTTTAGCCTATCACAAGTCTTAAAACTCAATTCTAAACAAAACCCTCCGCGAGAGGCGTAAATCCTAAACGTACAGTTTCTGACGAACGAACACGAGTGCAGTCTCTCATGGACAAACACAATTTACCAGAGTGTAGTCTCTCATGGACAAACACCTGTACAGTCTCTCACGGACAAACACAATTTACCAAGGTATAGTCTGTCACGGACAAACACCTGTGCAGTCTCTCACGGACAAACACAATTTACCAGGGTGTAGTCTCTCACGGACAAACACATGTGCAGTCTCTCACGGACAAACACAATTTACCAGGGTGTAGTCTCTCACGGACAAACACATGTGCAGTCTCTCACGGACAAACACAATTTACCAGGGTGTTGTCTCTCACGGACAAACACTTGTGCAGTCTCTCACGGACAAACACAATTTACAAGGATGTAGTCTCTCACGGACAAACACATGTGCAGTCTCTCACGGACAAACACAATTTACTAGGTGTAGTCTCTCACGGACAAACACCTGTGCAGTCTCTCACGGACAAACACAATTTACCAGGGTGTAGTCTCTCACAGACAAACACCAGTGCAGTCTCTCACCGACAAACACAATTTACCAGGGTGTAGTCTCTCATAGACAAACACCTGTGCAGTCTCTCACGGACAAACACAATTTACCAGGGTGTAGTCTCTCACGGACAAACACCTGTGCAGCCTCTCACGGACAAACACAATTTACCAGGGTGTAGTCTCTCACGGACAAACCCCTGTGCAGTCTCTCACGGACAAACACAATTTACCAGGGTGTAGTCTCTCACGGACAAACACCTGTGCAGTCTCTCACGGACAAACACAATTTACCAGGGTGTAGTCTCTCACGGACAAACACCTGTGCAGTCTCTCACGGACAAACACAATTTACCAGGGTGTAGTCTCTCACGGACAAACACCTGTGCAGTCTCTCACGGACAAACACAATTTACCAGGGTGTAGTCTCTCACGGACAAACACCTGTGCAGTCTCTCACGGACAAACACAATTTACCAGGGTGTAGTCTCTCACGGACAAACACCTGTGCAGTCTCTCACGGACAAACACAATTCATTCTTAATACTCATTTAACTCTAACGATTTCCACTACAAACATTAAGTAAACTGAGATATTAAAAGATTCCTCATTTTTAATACTCGTTTAACTCTAATGATTTTCACAACAAACATTAAGTAAACAAAGGTATTAAGAGATTCCCCATTCTGAATACTCATTTAACTTA
>NC_021164.2:29075110-29084121 GCF_000331145.2 Cicer arietinum
AAACCTTGATCTAACTCCCACCCAACCTTGGGTTACTAGTTTTGAAGAAAAGAAAGCGACGAAAATGAAAACGGAGGAGAAGGGAGAAATGGGTCACGGCTCAGAGGAAGAAGATGGAAAAGTTCAATTTTCCTTCCTTTCTTTTTCTTTCCTTTGTTTTTCCTTCCTTCCTTTTATACTATTTTCTTTTCCTTTTCCTTCCTTCCAGTTTTCCTTTCTTTTTCCCTCCAAACAAACATATACAACATAAATATATACTTATATATATATATATATATATATATATATATATATTTTACTTACTTTATACATATATATTACTTAATATATATATATATTATAATTACAACTAAATCAATAAATATCTGACAACTCTCACATCCATCACTTCACTCTCATCTCAAACTATTTTGATAAAAATATCTACTCTCGTCGCAACTCAATTGACAGATACAATTTTCAGCAACCTGAGATATTTTGAACAAAACTGCCCAGAATTATATTCTTCGTAACCTAAATAAATTATTCTTCGGCAAATAATTTTAATCCAATTTCCAAAAATGTATTTTCGGCCTTTAACTCACTAAATACCGAAAATTGGGCTAAAAGTCTAAGGAATTCTACACAAAATACCCTAAAATTGTATAATTTAGGATTTAAAATTAAGGGTCTTACAATCAACATCTTTAATTAGCAACTATGATCAAAATTTGCATTTATTTTTAAAGTTAATTAGTAAATTTCATGACTATCTTAATTTAGCCAATAATTTTTTAAATGTTTAAATGCAGTGTTAGTCTCTCTATTTTAACTTATTCTCAATTTTGGACCCCCCATATATTTCTAATTTCGCAATTTTGATCCCTCTATTTTAACTGATTCGCAATTTTGGTCCCTCTATTTCTAATTTCGCAATTTTGGTCCTCCTATTTTAACTAATTCCTAATTTTGGTCCCTCTATTTCTAATTTCTCAATATTGATCCATTTATTTCTTAAAATTGAGATATTTTTAAAATCTAATGGATCACATACTTTTTTTAATAAGATTTAATGAATTACATTTAAAAATACTTCTTTCTAATATATTTTAAAGTTGATATTTTTAATATAATTATGACTTATAATTACATAATTGACACTACAAAAATATTGGAACAAATTGGTGGGGTGGAGAACAAACTATCAAATGTTTTTTGGGAAATGCAGGTGTAATATGTGGTTCATCTAAAATTAAGTAACCCAAAAGACCTAAACAATTAGTAATATTTTGTTTTCAGTGTTACCACCGAACTATTTAGAATCCGCGGACTTGAACTTCCTTTGATTAGTAGTAGATTTGAGTGTAAGTAAAGAGTTTTAAGAGGTTTTGAAATTTTTCAATTTTTTTGACTTCAAGGTAGAGACGATTTGAACATGTTTGGATTTCCACTTAAAAGTTTAAATATACGTTTGAAACAAAATGAGTTTGCTTTTATGTTTTGTTAATTGTGAAATGTCATTTGCCGTTTAGAAATATTAAAATACTTCTGGTCCATTTTGCTACAGTAGGGGCGACTGTTTTTTTAAGTGTAGTTTTTTTATTGTTTTATCGAAAAAAAATTATTTCTAGTTACACTGTTTCTCCTATTGATTTCACGGAGGTCGTCATATATGTTACAGAAAAATAGTTGGCACCAAGTAGTATTCCAAATAGTTAAGGAAGAACTATTAACTGCGCTATAATAGGAAAAATAATCACACATCCACTGCTCGCGTATCTTGTACGAGCGATAAGGATGAATTAAAATATTATAATTAAAATTTTCAAAAATTTATTTTAAAGTTTTATATAATTTATATATAGTCGATAAGTTGAAAAAGTTAGAATTTTAATTCTCACAAATTTTATAATTTTTATAAGTTAGAGAATTTTCACAAGTCACACAATTCACATAAATTTTTAGAACTTCACACAAATCAAACCAATATAAAATATATATATTTTACGATTTTCATCTTTGTCGAAAGCTTTGTTTTTGAAAAATGCATCAATTTTTTTATATTTAAACATCGTGTCACTCCTAAAAAAATATACAACTTAATTAAAATAATTCACAATTAAAAAATATTATCACATTATATCATAAATCAACATTCTAACATGTAAACGTTTGTTAATAGATAGTAGTTGAGTTGCTAACTAGAGCGGTAGAATTTGTCTATTCGAGATTAGTTAGTTTATCCTTTGATCTTAAATAGTCTATCTATATATATAGAGTTTGTTGTATTAATTTTATTATATTTTATAATATAAATTTGAAGAAAGTAAGAACAACTTGAAAATAGATATTCGAAAAGAGAGGTACATAAAGGAAGAAGCAAATATTTATTATTTTGATAATATATTATTATTATATATATATATATATATATAAAATAATTTTAAAAAATATAGAGATACCGTACACCTACCCTCTCTCAATAAAATCCACAAGTACAAACATGTTTTAAAAATGCATTCTTATTGTAAAAATAATAATATAATGTATATTGCTACTAGAGTTAAAAACAAACTTGAACACGTATTAAAATTATATACAATAATAGACATTCGCTATTATCAATAGAAAAAAGAGAAAAAAGAGAAAAATAATTAATGAAAAAAAATGAAGAATATAACTTGAAACAAAAGAAACAGAAAAATTAAAAGGCGAGACGGAGATCTGGACGGAAAAAAGTAGCACCGAACACATAACTCTTGCTTCTTTTTTATTTTCCTCTTGAAGGTGCCTACTCTTACATTATCATTTTTGTTTGTTTTTATAATAAATAAATACACATCAATTCCACTCGATTGTTATTATATGTGTAATGATTGGTTTGATATTTTGATAATTAATTGGACTATAACGGTTTAATGTTTCAAAATTGATTTTTTTGTTGTAATTTTTCAAAATTGATTTAACTTCAAATAGTTTTTGTTAGAAAGTTTAAAATTAATTTTGTAATTTTATATATATAAAATAAATAAATATTTCAAATAGTTTTTTAGGAAGTTTAAAATAAATTTTAAAGATCGCAGATCTAGATGACTTGATTACAGCAAATATTGCTACATAAAGAATGAAAACTGTATCTCAATTTAATTGAAGAAGTAAGCTCTAGTGCTTTCAACAATAAGGAGTTTTCAACATCTACGGTAAAGTGGGTTTATTAAATAGAGTTGAGTGTGTCATATCATCTTGAAATGGTACATTGGGTTACAAATAACTTATTCATTTTGTACGGTTTAATTTTTAAAATCATATTAAATCTCACAACTTTGATTTATATATTAATATTTTATTTATATTTAATTTATTATAATTTAAAATATTATATTTCAATTAATATTAGATTTAATTACAGTTCTGGTCCCCTTATTTTAGTTGAATCACAGAAGTAGTCCTACTATTTTATTTCTCCAAAATTTTGGTAGAATTTTGATCTAAAATTTGATTAAATGTCATTTTTTGCGCTTATTTAAGCCACACTATACCTCAAAGTCTCGTATTACAACAATTATACATGAGATCTATGATCATAAATAGTGTAGTATGACTTTAAAAAATGACATTTCATCAAATTTTGAATCATTCTGTTTGAGGGACCAATACTGAAGAGAAATAAAATGAGGGGACTATTTTCATGATTCAGCTAAAATAGGATGACAAAAACTTCAATTAAACCTTAATATTATTATACATGATTTTAATTTTAATTTAAAATAAAATTGAACTTAAATTTTTATAACAATAATAAAAATTAAATGTTAAATACATGACATAAATAACTAAAAATGATAAAAAAAAAAAAATTAACGGTCATAAATTTATTATTAATAAATTAATAAGAAAGATAACGATATTAAATTTATTATTATTAAATTATGAAAGTACTATTCTTTCTTGAGAAAACCGTGAAGACAGCTTGACACAACTCCAATAGCGAACTCGCAACTGAATTTTAAGTAACTACACACGGGTGGAACGAACGGAGATGTTTATCATAGTTATCTACGGTAGTCAATGAATTAAGGCGAGCAAGTTCGCCGATTTATATATATATATATATAAATATATCTTAATTACTATACTTATAATTAATTATATTTATAGTTAATATAAAATCATTCTATCTATAATATATTTTTATATTTTTTATATTTATATATTTTCAATATTAAAAAATATTTAAATTTATTTATTATTTTTAATTTAGAATAAATGGTTAGTAAAGAAATGCACTAAATACATAATGAACTTTAATGGATTCTTTCAATCTCGACAATTGACTAAAGAATCTATTATTATGATTTCGAGTAAGCCGCTACAAAGATAATTATTAAATTCTCAGCGTTGCATAAAAACATTCCTCCTAGAATAGTTGTTAATATGAATAATAGAAACTTTGGTATAGCCATTTCTTAATATTCAATGTACTCTACGTATACATGAAAAACTTATGTTTCATAATTTTAAAATCAATTCTAAATTGTATATAAATTACGATAATGTATATTATTCTTGGACAAGTTCGTTGACGAATCAAATGTGTCGGGCGAAATAAAAGGCAGGGACGGGAATGCCGTAGGCGGTGGCCCTATGAATGGGTTGAAAAATAAAATAGAGTCTACGGTTAAGTTAAACAATATCCAACAAAGACCGTAATTACATACATAACATAATCATAGCGCTCCTAAGTGATAAAAGAAAGAGTAATTAATCTTCTTTCTTTTATGATTTCCTTCCTCGTGTATGTATAAGACCAAATCCATTCGATTTTTACCTTTCAAAAGGAGTACTAATCCTTAGCTTTTCGAGGAATCCTTCATCAGTGGTTGTGTCTATCGATAACTGGATGCATTGCACGGTGGATATGAAGAAGTAGACCATTATCACGGTGAGACAAACTAGTATTTGCAGTGAAGCACCCTATTAAGTAGTCATGTATCACGGTAGGAACACCCAATGTCTCACAAAAACAACTTTTTTTTATCATTTCTTCACGTATGTCCGCAGTAGAACGGTCCCTTTTGTATAAAAGGTTTATTCTATTTATACCGATATATTGAAGGGACACATTCAATCTTTGTTTCCATTAATTGTCAATTCTTCTTTTTTTCGCAGAGTAGAGCAACTTGGTAGCTCGCAAGGCTCATAACCATGAATAAATAAATAAAGATCGGTTCGGGGAAGTGGAAGTTGCTGATGTAGGTATTGCATTGCAGTGTGGATGGGAATCAAATCAACAAGATTTATTTGTATTGAAAACCTGTTGGAAAGACAACAATATTTTTGGGCAAATAACATTTATTCTTCGTGGCACACTGTGTTTAATTACTTTTTTTATTTTATTTTGGTATAATGGAATATTGTTCTTTCGGTTATGGAACCAAAAGAAGTTAAAATAACCAAAATAAAAAATAGATTTTTTTTTCTTTTTTTTTTTCAATTTTAAATTCATCATTATCTTGTTTTTTTTTATCATTATTCATTTTCAGTTTTTCAAATTTAAAAATGTTTGTTAATTCTCAAGGTTAATTATTCAAACATTAATATCTTTAATTAGTAACTAGAATCAAAATTGACATCTATTTTTAATGTTATTTATTGAAAATGTACATCCATCCTAAAATTTTTTAACACACACAAACGATTTTACTTCGTTAAAAAAAAAGTCCGACAAAACGTCATAGATTTTTTAAGTTATTTTCATTCAACATCTAATCATAACATTGTAATTAAAGCCATTGGTTTGTAATTTTCACATTATGATATGAGATATTGTATAATTTTGGGAAAGGTCAAAGTTTGGCCTATTTATCCTACTCTTCATGTGTAACCTTCTCTCGGTATTTTTAACTTTTAGAATTATAAAAAAAAAAATTAAAAAAAAAATAAAGTAGATTTCTGGGTTGTTGGGAGGAATCGGTGTTCCCTGAGGTTCTTTGGGCCAGTGAGAGATAGTCAATAGAGAGAGGGGAAGAGAATAAATACGCAACTAAAAAGAGATGATTAAATTTAGGTTTTTTTTTAATGTTGTTATTCAAAGAATTATAGATAAGTTATCCATTGATTTGTGGCACCAATTAAAATTAGACAATTAATCTATTTTCTCTCTCGTATTTATAAATATAACTTTATTCTGTTTTATATATACTTCATGTTATTTTCACATTAACCAATTACCATTAATTAGTCTTTTCTTCATTTATCTTTTTATTGTAGTTTGATCTCTTAATTATTTTTTTTCTGTTTTAGTTCTCAATTTTACTTCCATATGTCACATTAGTTCTTTCAATCAAATTTATTTTAAAAACATTAACTATGTACTACATGTCAATTAAGTCTCCTGAACGGATTGTATAAGTCATCCATAAAAGCCAAAAAAATTACACAATACTAGTCAAAATTAGAAAGCATCCAAAAAGAAGAGGGAGAAGGAATGACATAAGCGACGAAGCCATGTTCTTTTTATTCATCCATTTTTGTTTAACATTTAGGGTTTTATTTTACTTTAGGGTTTTTTTGTTGTTTTAGGTTTTGAAACAAAAGTTTTTGTTTTCTTCGAAAAGCTAGGGTTTTGTCTTCTTCGATGATTATTTAATTGATGTCCTTGTACTTGTTGTTCTCATGTGGTCTGTGTGTGTTTTGTGGTCACAATATTAGGTTTTTGTTTATTTTCAACTTTTGCTTGGTCCCTATCATTAATCCATTTTATATGTTATTCTAATAGGTTTGGTATGTTTTTTGATTTAGAAATCGTGGAAGGTAGATTTGAGTGTGTGGTGTACATCATGGGATTGTTTAGGGAATTTTAATCATACAGATTGCCTTGGAGACAACATGGGTTTGTGATCTAGATTGGTGGTCCTTTTTGGAAGATAATTTGAAGGTTGGTGGTGGTAATGTTGAAAAATGACCTATGAAGGATTCTAAAAAACATAAAGAGAAAAGGTCTCATGAGGGAAAAGAAGTTAAGGTTGTTGGGAGTAGTGAGGGAAGGAAAATAAGCGAACCACATGTTGGTTTTGAAGAGTGTGAACATAGTGATGACAATGCTTTATGGATTCAATTTGATGACTCAAAATAAGAGATATGTGATATGGATAGTTTTGATGAGAGAGTTGTAATAAATGAGGTTGATAGAAATGTTGTTGAAAAAGTTGTTGTTGAGAAATATGTCGAAAAAGAAGAGGTAAGTAAGAAAGATAAAAGGTAAAGAAGTAAGTGAAAAAGCTGATAAAGGGAAAGACGTGGGAAGTGAGAAAGATGTCAGTAAGTTGATTTTGAGTATGAACTAAGATTAATTTGATATCTTTTTTATTGACATGATCACGAATAAAATGATGTTTTATTTCAATATGTTTTGATCTAGAGTGTTGTATTGGATTTTTAGACAAATTTATTGCACTAGTGTTGTCACAGTAAATTGGAATGTTGGAATAACTTACTGAGTAGTCTTCCAGTTGATTTTAAAATCAAAGAACTTGTGAGCAGTGTTTTGTTTTCTACAAGACCAGCTTATCAATGCTTCTCCTAAGAACTGACATGCTCCACTTGTGTTTTTTCTTTCGATTTTATCTCCAGCATAATCAGCATCACAATACGCTATAAGATCAAAATGGAGAAACTTTTCTATACCAAAGACCAAGATTAGTGGTTCCAACAAGATACCTAAAAATTGGTTTTACTGCTGTTAAATGAGTTTCTTTTGGAGCTGATTGAAATCGAGCGCATAGTCCTACTTCAAATAATATATTAGGTCTACTGGCAGTTAAGTAAAGCAAAGAATCAATCACTCTTCGATATTCTTTTTCAGAAACAGATTTACCGTTTTCATCTTTCTCTAAAGAAAACAATGGTTTGGCTGATCAAGATTGATTAAACTTTCTTGACAGTTTGGCTGAATAAGATTTAGACAGTTTCAACTAGCTTGATTTGATATCTTTTATCTTAATGGTTTGAAAGCCTTCTTTGACTGAAATGGATCATATTTGTTTATTGCCATGTGCTGATGAATTTGGTATAAAATTCAGAGGCAAAAGCTTCATTGAAATAGTGGAGATTGATTGATTAAGAGGTTGTGACGATCAGTCTTGAATCTGGAGATCATTCTTCGTTTTGTCCAGAATATTCTTGTTTCTTTATATGTTCATTTTTTAACTGTTTTCTTTACTTTGCTTGAATCCTATCTTTGAATTAATTCACTCAAAAACACAAGTTAAATTAACGTAACATTTTAGAATCATAATTAACATTCTTAATTAACCTTTGTTTATTTTCACCAAAACTTTAATTTGAGAGTTTGTCTTAACACGCTACACCACCGTCGCCGTCTTTTTTGCCGGTATACACTAATTTGTGTCTTTTACGTTGTCTCGTTCTTTAATATAGCACTTTTATTATGTTGTTTGTTTGCTGAAATTTTGACTTGACCCTTTAAAAATGATGCCATTTACTTGTTGATTGCCTGAGAGTGGTTAAAAGTTATATCTTTCTTTTTTTCCTTTGTTTAGAATTGAAAGGTTGTTAAAAATGAAGAATGCTTGCATTCTTATCTCAACATTAAGTATAGGTATCACAAGGCAAGACTAGGTAACTAGTTTCACTTTATCACTTCGTGAAGACACAATTTTTCTTCCACAATTTGAGTACATTAGTTGGCTTTCTTTTAACGCAAAGACGTGTTGTTTACAAGGCTAATTACAACTTGTATTTTGCTTTGCTTGCATTTCCATTTTTTTTATTTAGTCATAAAGTTAAAGAAAATATTTTGGTTCAGGTTATGTATAATTATAATTTGATACATCATATAAATTCTAGAGTTCTTTTTTTTTTAACAAATTAATATAAAATCAATTTTTTAAAATTTGATTAATTACTTGTGATTTTTGTTAATCTTTGGGTTGTTGAGACACAAGTTGTATGTAACACCCCGTTTTTCAAAGCGAGGGTATATTTTTTTTTCAAAAGTAATTAAACTAAAA
>NC_021164.2:29084621-29094175 GCF_000331145.2 Cicer arietinum
ATTAAAACAAAAATAGAAAACAAACTATATTTCAATGGAAAAGGGATCTAGGGTCATGGTTTCACTTGTAATTTCAATACCTCAAATCCTGATTTTATATGGATCCTTATTTGTTATCCCAAATTATCAATCTCCCTTTTAAAATTTATTTGACCATTCAGTGTAATATTATTTTTCCTAAATTAATTTTTTGATTGATCATACAAAAACTATAATTAAGAGAAAACATAAAAATCCAAGAGGTTGAATGATTAGTATCTATGTTTCATCATACTAGAATCCTAATCTCAATTATTCTATCGATCTACCAATTAATTTGTTGGTCAATAGTCAATTGATTGATTAAAGCATGCAAAGGTTTGTCATCCCAAAAATGTAAATAAAACAATAGGATAATTTAATTGAGATAAATAAAAAGAATCTAAAATAGAACTCGAATTAAAACTAAGACACAATAAAAAGATATGTCAATCACAAGATTCAACAAAGATCTATAGACGTGTTTGTCAAATTGAGAATGAAAAAATAAAATCCTAAAAGATTATGAACTTTTGCTCCAAAACTTGAAACACTTTACTCCTACTACTAAGTCTCCCAAAATGTGTGTTGTTGCTTCCTGGTACTGCTATTGACATTAATGTCTGATTACTTTTTATTATTTATTATGAGTTTGAAGTGGCTCTAAAATTAAATTAAATATTTTTTCCATTTTTTTTTTTGTTTTCTACATAACAAAGATCAAATTAAAATTAAAAATTTATATAATAACACATAATTGCTCTAAAAATGCTCACAAAAATGCACTAAACTGGTGTTTTTCAATAAATTAGAAAATAAGAGGGAGAGACCAAAAAAGCAACAAGTTGCAAGGAAGGATTTTAAAGATACTTCAAATGGAGATGCTAGAAGATGTTGAAATTATTAATGAACCTGAAGCTAATGAATCTCGTAAATGCAAATACATAGGTTTGAGTGATAGTATTGAGGACTACAACAGTGATGAGAAACCTCATAATGATTATGATAGTAAAGATGAAGGTTATAAGTATGGGTGGACAAAATTTAGTTATGAATCAGAACCGTTTGAAAATTTAACTGAACCGGTTTTCAGTTTCAAAAAACTGAACTGAACCGTTTTATAAACTAGTGAACCGGTTTATTACTTTGAACCAACCTGATTTGACTTAGTTTTTTTGTTTCTATAGACCAAATTTTACATAATTACCTCTAATTACTTCTAAAACATAAATTCAGTTCTAGTTTTTCGAACTAAAAAATGGTTCGGTTTGATTTTTTTGAACTGAAAACCAGTTTGGTTCGGTTTTAATTTTAAAAAATAAGTTCGAAAATAATTTATTTCTCAATTTTGATAAACCAGTTCAATTCAAAAATAGTTCAATTTAATTTT
Organism: Cicer arietinum; assembly: GCF_000331145.2. Classification (NCBI taxonomy): domain Eukaryota; kingdom Viridiplantae; phylum Streptophyta; class Magnoliopsida; order Fabales; family Fabaceae; genus Cicer; species Cicer arietinum. Next base: position 29,086,030 of record NC_021164.2, read on the forward strand.
GTAATTTGATTTTATTTTTGGTTTTTTTTGAATACCCCTAATTATAAGGACGATGACTTTCCAACGTTTAAGTTACCAGGGGATATGGTAGACTACAAGTGGGAGGTTCAAACATATTTTTTTAATATAAAGGATAATGAGTGTATGTTAATTAGCAAATTCCTTATTTAAATTGACAAAAAGGGTATATAAAATACATTATATCGAGCAAAATAATATTATTGGTATCTTCTTCGATATTTTTGAGTCGGTGATCAAAGTTAAAGTACAATTCAAGAGATATGTTATGGGATGGTGATTTGTATCCTTATGGATGTTTCAAGATGATAAACACATTAATCCTTTTTGTGAATTTTCGTTCTTTAGACTTATTTTAAAAGTCTATCTTTTGATTTTCCAACAATTAAACTCTATAGATGCATTAATTATTAATATTTCGTTTATTTAATTACCAAAATAAAATTATTTTGAAGTTAAAAGTTAAGTTTTTAGAAGGTTTAATTGTAATTTTCATGAATGTTAATTATTTTATATCTTTACATCATATGTCACATTATTTATAATATGTCACATCGTTATTTATAATTAAAAAAAAATTATAATTAAGGACCAAAATTATTAGAGTTTAAAATAGGATGATTGATTTAGATAATTAATAAAAATAAGAGACTAAAACTTCAATTAAGAAACAACAAAAAAATGTCGAACAAAATTCTCAAATCATGCATGTTTTATGTACCAATTAATCATTGAAAATGTTTCCATGTGTGTTATAACCGTCAACCACAGTCCTTTTCATTTCCTATTTTATTAGTTTTGTAGAATCCTTCTAATTCAAGAGCTAACAACTACGTGGGGAGCAACTTTTCATTTATATAAAAAAAATAATGCACCTCAACACACCTTCCATTTGTCATATACAAAGTTTGTCTCAAAATCTTAGTTTAGTCTACAAATATTTTATGGTCATTCACTAATCAGTTTAGTTATGAATTGCTAAAATTAAAACACAAAGTCGTATGATTTTGTTAAATAATTTTGTGATATTTAAATAACTTTCAATCATAACAATCCATTTATAGTTGGATGATTTAGATTTAGCTATCTTATTATTTGATACCATAACTCTACTCACTTCATATATAAAGAGAATGAATCAAATTATACCGGTGTAATATTTATTAAATTGAAAGTTTATATCATTATAATGATTATATATACTACGATTACTAAATCATTACATTTCAATATTATAAATGAGTGATGCATATGAATACGAATGAAGACTCACTTTTTGTATAACATATAGAATTTACTTAAATACTCAAAAATGAACTTTTTCATTGAAGATGGTAAGTATCTCTATTACTAATGGTGGTTTGATACTGAAAAAAAAAACTTCTTTTTTATAGAAATTAAAAATACATTTATTTTAGTGTTCTTTCTGAACGTATTATTCTAATTCCTCATATCATATCAGAGCCTCGTGTAAAAGAGGGGTTGCATATGGTATGAATATAGCAAGGAGAGTGAGTAAGGAAGGAAACCACCTAATCATGGAAACAACTGAATCAAAGCAACCTATTACCATCACATCTTCAATATCTCTTCCCAAAACCTGTAAAAAGACCGATTCCCATAAGATAGAAAATCTTATTGAATATACTTATGTTCCTGATGATGTACAAATTGTTGAAACCATATCACCTCTTCTGAGCCCTTATAATATCTTTAAAAAACAAAGATCTTTCACCAGATCTATCATAAACCTCACAACTCACCGTCCTCACATGAAAGAATATATTCAGTCTTCACGACTTCATCAGTGTAGCCTCAGGGAGACAAATCAAGAGCAGTATGTTGATGTAGAGATTCCTCATAATCTTATAAATCATTGGAAAAATGAAAGATACACATCCCTACACTTTGGAGATGTCAGATTGATCCTTTCTCTCCATTGAAGGAAAAATCTTCCTATTTTCTGTAAGATAGCGATGTTAGACTCTAGCTATCTTCACTATGAAAACGTATTAATCAGAACTAGTCTTACTTCATTGCATGCAGGAACTGTAGTTCTCACTATCTTCTCAAACTACAATGTAAGTCTTAATGACAGTACTTTACCCACAAGGCTAAAGGTCCGAGTTCAGATCACCGGATCTGACCAAGTCCCGGAAGCCATGTCGGCCACTCTCCATCACCAAATAATCTATGGACTCCAAAATCATTCGATAGATTTACCATTCACAGGATGTTCTTCGGGTTCGTTATTAGTAATCACCAATAAAGAAGAAGAAACACCTGTAAACCTGTAAAAAGACCGATTCCCATAAGATAGAAAATCTTATTGAATATACTTATGTTCCTGATGATGTACAAATTTTTGAAACCATATCACCTCTTCTGAGCCCTTATAATATCTTTAAAAAACAAAGATCTTTCACCAGATCTATCATAAACCTAATCACAACTCGCCGTCCTCACATGAAAGAATATATTCAGTCTTCACAACTTCATCTGTGTAGCCTCAAGGCGACAAATCAAGAGCAATATGTTGATGTAGAGATTCCTCATAATCTTATAAATCATTGGAAAAATGAAAGATACACAACCCTACACTTTGGAGCTGTCAGATTGATCTTTTCTCTCCATTGAAGGAAAAATCTTCCTATTTTCTGTAAGATAGCGATGTTAGACTCTAGCTATCTTCACTATGAAAACACATTAATCAGAACTATTCTTACTTCATTGCATGTAGGAACTGTAGTTCTCACTATCTTCTCAAACTACAATGTAAGTCTTAATGACAATACTTTACCCACAAGGCTAAAGGTCCGAGTTCAGATCACCGGATCTGACCAAGTCCCGGAAGCCATGTCGACCACTCTCCATCACCAAATAATCTATGGACTCCAAAACCATTCGATAGATTTACCATTCACAAGATGTTCTTCGGGTTCGTTATTAGTAATCACCAATAAAGAAGAAGAAACACCCTATATTGTCCAAATCCCTAGAATAATATCAAGAGAAGAATTAGCATAACTGATTCCTCTTGAATGGATCAAAAACTACGAAAAGATACAACAAGATAGAAAGTCAATCCAGTCTCAAGAAGCAACTTTCAGGAGATCATCTGTTGACAAGACAGTCAAGACGATCTTCAGAAACCCAGACGAAGGAATTAGCTCACCTTCTCCGATCTTCCAAACTTTGATGATTTATCCAATACTCAAGGAAGATTGGTATCCTATCCATGAAGTTTCAACAAATGGAAAACCCATCTATACAGATAAAATTGACGGACATTTCTTTTGGAATGTAGATCCCATTATGTGTACCTAGACTGTGACTGCTGGATGCATAATGATGAGATGGATGAAGATGTCATCCGCCCTAAGAGAAAAAAGAAAGGTAGGTGTAAACCACCACCACCTCCACAAAGAAGGACTGATCTGGATAATGGTCCTGAGGCTTGGATAAGGATTCTAGATCAGCAGAACTTTGTTCTGAGTATAAGGATTCTAGATCTCCTTCTAAAGGTTGTAGATAGTTGATCAACTTTGAGGCTTTGCCTGCTTTGTTTGGGAAAATTTTGGAAAAATGCCCCTTTTCTCCACAAATGAAGCATCTTTGTCCTTTTTTTCTCCTGAACGATTTCTTCTTGAAAAACTTCAGGTTCTTTCTTTTCTTCTTGGAGGACCGATAATGCTTTAAGTAAGTAGATTGATGGTTTTTCTTCATGTCCGAGCAATGGCATTTGTCCTTTTTGCACTTGATTTCTAAGTAAGGCTTTTTACATGCTTTTTTGAACTTAGATTTCTGTTCGACCACTTCTGAGAAATGTTGGTGCAATCTACACAACTATTCAAGAGCTTCCAATGTTGTTTGGTGAATTTGGCCTAAGCTCATAGATTTGATCTCTTTATTGGTTGTGGTTATTAGTCGATGTATCTCAGGTTGAAGTTCTTGTGGTAACGAGGAGACATACGTATGTTTGAGGCTTGGATCATTAAATCCATTCAAGACATAAAGTTTTTGAGACATTCTCTGAAAATGTTTTTCAAGGTCTTTTACCTTAGTGAACAACATCTCATTTCAAATAATTCTTGCCTATTTTTTTGTAAAATATCTCCATGTCACCTATGAATTCTCCATGTAGAACTCCAAGAACTGCGACAACATTTTTTAGCCTGTGCAACTCATCTCCTGTCATTCTGCAGCAAAATTCTTCAATGACTTTGTAGGAATCTGAACCAGGTTTCATAAGATGGCTGTCAAGCCATGCTCCAAACTCAAGGAGTCTCTTCCTCCAACGATTATGAGGTATATCATCAGGGTAAACCAAGGACCACTGTTTATCTTTTTTTTTCTAGTGGCATGTTCATCTTCAAACGATTCGTCATAGAAGGAGTCTTCATTTTTTAGTATTTACCATAAAGAGTTTGGAGATGTTCATATGGTCTTCTTCAGAATCTGATTTTTTTTTTTTTACGTTTCTAAATTTTGTCTAAAATATTGTATGTATATCTCTATCCTCCAACATTTATTTGTAAGATTTGTCCTACTAACTCCGATTCTAAATTCTCTACTAAATAGTTGTTATATTGAATCTATAGTTAACACGAACACGAGCTTTTACCTATGAATACAAAAAACTTAATTTCTAGATTATTAGAATATTGATTAGAAAAACAATAATATTATAATATTAATGAGAAAAATAATAATTTACAGGAGTTAAAAAAAAATACAATCCAATTCAATATTTTTTTTTTCTTTTCTGAAGTAATCTTCAAGCACTACTTTAGCAAATTCATTATATCATGATTTGACGACGATGTGATACTTCTGTAAAACTGTAATGATTTTTCAAACACTATTTTTTTTCAATGGTTACATTTTAATTTTACTAATATACTATATATTTTATCTTGTAAATTTGTTATTAAATATCATGCAAATTCAAAGGAATTCAAAGAATTCATGAAGACTAAAATGCAAATTCAAACATAAAAGATATAAAATATAATCATAATTTTTATTATTTGTATTGTAATTTTTTTTTTTTGTAATGGAAAGATTATTTTTCTTCAGTATTTTATAACGAGTAGTACTGGAATGAAAAGATTATTATTTTTATTTGTTTAAAATTAAAAGTATTGTTTTATAATAAGTTTTTTGTAAAGAAAAAAGATTATTTGGAAAATTAAAAAAATAAGGCGTCATCGTTAAGATTAAAGAGCGAGTCATGCATTTGATCAGTGACATTAACAATGTAAAAAATGATTTTTCTTTTTTAGTTTACGATTAGATTTTTTTTTTTATTTTTTAAATTGTTTATTTTTAAGTCAACTTATATATTTAATATCAATGTCAATAAAATTTATGAGAATTGATATATATAAATTAATAAAACAATTTATTTATCAAGATCGTAGGTTATTTCCGTGCGACGCACGGGTTAAACACTAGTGATTATGATAGTAAAGATGAAGGTTATAAGTAAGGGTGGACAAAGTTTCGTTCTGAATCAGAATCGTTTGAAAATTTAACCGAACCTGTTTTCAGTTTGAAAAAATTAAACTGAACCGTTTTATAAACTAGTGAACTGGTTTATTACTTTGAACTGAACTAGTTTAACTTAGTTTTTTTTTGTTTCTATAGACCAAATTTTACATAATTACCTCTAATTACTTCTAAAACATAAATTTGGTTCTAGTTTTTTGAACTAAAAAATGATTCGGTTTGATTTTTTCGAACTAAAAACCAGTTCAATTCTATTTTTTCGAACTGAAAACTGGTTTAGTTCGGTTCTAATTTTAAAAAATCAGTTCGAAAATAGTTTAGTTCTCAATTTTGATAAACCAATTCAATTCAATTTTGTAATTTGATTTAATTTTTGGTTTTTTTAAATACCCCTACTTATAAGGATGATGACTTTCTAACGTTTAAGTTACGAGGGGATATGGTAGACTATAAGTGGGAGGTTCAAACATATTTTTTGAATATAAAGGAATTTCGAGAGGATAAAAATATATGCAATCCATTCTAGAAGGAACTTAAAGTTTAAAAGGAACATGCTATGAAGATGAGACTGAACTGTAGGAACTTAAAGTTTAAAAAGCCCATATTATTGATATTATAATAGCAACGCCTTAATCACTGCAACATACAAGTTGTTGTGTTTAAAGATAATAACAAATTAGTTAAATATATTATATACCGAAACATTGTATAATCTTTTTAATACAAAAATTGTATAATTTTATTATATATTTATTTAATCTTTATAAAATTTATTTTCTTCATCAACAATCTTAATCTCTTATGTCAAGTCAATTAATGTAGATTATTTTATTTTTCAATTATTTTTTCTAAATATATTTAGAATATTATAAATATTTTTCTATAAATATATAGAGTTGAGTAAAGGAAAATTAAAATTTTCTAATAAATAGTGAATTAAATATAAACTAGTTTTTTGTCCCCATTAGTGTTTCCCAGACATATAAAAAATTATATATTTTATTGTTACACTTTTATATTGATTAATTAGTACCATATGTATAGTTCAATAGGTAGGTGTAAAGACAATAAATAACATGTAAGGATTCGGGGTTCGAACAAGAGATACCTCACTTCTCTAAACGTTAAATATATAAGTGTAGTTACTAAAATATTTTATTAAAAAAAGTATATTGTTTAATTTAACATAACATAAATCTAATTATAAAATATACAAAAACCTCTCAATTAAAAAAATAATATTATAAAAACTCAAATCAGATTATGCAATTCATTGAAAGAACAATAAATATTTGCATAAATTAAATAGAAAATAAGTAAATATCAATTGTCTAACATATAAATTTAGAGTATACATGTGTTTAGAATAAATACCATCATCACATATGACCTTATTGTACTATTGATTTTAAAATCATATTTTTTTTACGGATTGATTTAAAAATAATTAAAACTTGAATAGTTGGATAAAGTTTGTTTTTTTTCATGAAAGGGTAAAATATAACAAAATTATATGAAAAAATAAAGTTAAAACTAAATTAGAAATAAATAATTTTTTCACAAAAACAATAGAATTTAATTACGATAATACATTAAATGTTTGGTAGATAGAATCAATAGATATGTGTAATTTAATGAGATATTTTTCCTAAAATTTAATATAACATTTAAAAAAAAAATGTTTTCTAAAATAAGAATTGAGATATGACATAGTTTTTTTAGATAATGCCCATAAGAGGAATTTTGTTATAGACCATATTTATTTTGGTGATGCCAAAATAATGCATAGAAAAATGCATAAATGCTAAAAGAATAATTTTTCTTTTGATCATGTAACAAGGTAGATAACAATTTTTATTTACCCTATTTCATGAAATGAAGTAAAGATAAAAAAATGCATGCAAAATATGAATACATGTTATTCCCCTAGGAAAGAAAATGTGATTCATGCTTTTTTGAAAAGAAATTTTTAATTGTATGTATGACTATATGATAAAAATGATTCTTTATGTCTTACACCAATTTCGTATAAAATAAAGACTTTTAAACATAATGGTCTATTAATCTTCTAATTATGAATACTCTCTTGGGTGAGTCCTACGATCTTAGAAGTTGTTGGCCTCTAGAGCCAAGAACTCATATCAGAGTAGTACCACAAATAGGAAGTACATCCAAAATATGAGTATTCACGAAAGAGTCACACTTTAGACAAGATCTTCATAATAAGGATGCACATCCAAAATGGCTACGCTAAACCTCTAACTAAACCTGAGTTTTACTCATGCCCAAGTATATGGTCTCACTCATAAGTGTATATATATGATCAAAAGAAAATAATTAATAAACAAAATATGCATAAAATAGAAAAATATGAAGAAGAAATAAATATATAAGAAGTTAAAAAAATTTGCATAGCTAATTATGTTAAGCTTGACTCTCTAAGGGTCCCTAGTGGAGTCGCCAACTGTCGTGGCATAAAATTTCGAGTGTTTCTCGAATTCAATGGAGTCGCCACCAAATTTTATTTTAAAATAAGAAAAATATTGGGAAACCCTTAAAAATAGAAAAACTGTCTTTGAAACCAAATTTTGAGTTCATAAGTCGATTATGTGTAGGG
>NC_021164.2:29094187-29114691 GCF_000331145.2 Cicer arietinum
CCCTACAATGCCGTTAAAAACGGTTACCTATGATAAATGTTGTAAAATTAATGTTAACTTATATAAATTTATTTCTCCTTATTATTAATGCAGATATAAATTGTGTTTTTTTAAAGATAATTTTGAAATAAAAGTAAGCTAAAAAAATATTTTTTATTATTGTGTTTGACAAGAGTTTGATCTTGCTTCTATGTATCTCTCAGTGCAATAGATAAATCAAAGTTATATAGTTCTTGATAGAAAATGTGGATGTGTTGATTACTTTAAAAGAAATGTGTTTGTATTGCAATAAAATGGTTTGAAAAAAATATATCGTTGGTCAAACAAAGGAAGAAACAAGGATATTGAGAACAAAAGTGTTTAAGATGAGTTTAGAAACAGTTGCCACACACAAGTTGAGTATTTGTTACCCTCCTTTTATTTGCTCTGATTGATATTTGTTCTTGTTTTGCATTAGTATTTTCTTCTATAACTCATTTCATGTTTCAAATTGTTAAAACCAAGTTGGTTTTATACTTAGAGTTTTGATGTTAACAAAAGAGTTTTTTTAGAACAATATATTTGACTTCACAAAGTATGAAAGAAGATTCGTGTTTTTGAAGAAAATCTAAAAATAGGATTTGATCAAGATTTATAACAACAAGAATTGATCAAGATTTATCACAAAAAGATTTGATCAAGATTTATCAGAAGAAGAAATGAATTATTTATAAGAATATTTGATCAAGATTTATCTATAAGAAGATATGAGATAATTACAAGAAAATATGAATTATTTACAAGAATATATGATTAAGAATTATTTACAAGAAGAAACACTCACAAGAAAATACATTTATTATTTGCAAAGATATGGTTCAGATTTTAACAAATGACAAAATCTTGAACAAGACTTAGTCATATTCCTACTTGTTAAAGTTCAACAACCGGTCAAACACTATGTTGTCACCCATATCAATGCAAGCAATATGAAGGAAGTTTCATCTGAAGAATTTGCGAAAGCAATCTTTACAAAATATGAACAATATCATTTGAAGAATTTACAAACTCAATCTTAACAAAATATAAACAATACCAATATGAAGAATTTAAAAACTCAATTTGAACAAAATAGGAACAAAATCAATTTAGAAAAACTACTCATATTGGACTCAAAAATAAAGAATTGGCTAAAGAACATATTATCAAAAATCATCTTGTTCATAACTATTTTTGAATAAGATCATTGTTGACCAAACTAGGAATGAAGATACAATTCAGAATTAAACAATGACTAAATTGAAGCCCTAATTTTATTTATAAGTAGATACTCAAGGCTGAAGAAGAAGATCATCGAATAGGAATAAAAGAGTAGAAGAGCTCAAGCTCAAAATTCCAAATTCATTTTATAGTTCAAAGTGAGAAACACTTGTTTGAACGAGAAATGTTTTCAAAGTGTTTTTCTTAGAGTGTGATAGTCATTGTTATAATCAAATTGTTAGAAGCAAATATTCAAGTTGCAAACCTTTGTATTCAGACCCGATAGTAGTGTTAGTGTGCCTTCAACAATATGGGGTTGTCAAATTGTGTGGAGAAGACTTGACTCATAGAGTGAAGGTGTGTGGGTTTCTCAAAAGACTAGGGTTGCTAGGGTTTTTGAGAAGATTGGCTTGGAGGGTCAGGTGATTTGTAATTCAAGATGTTGAATCCTTCTAAGTGAAGGGACTGGATGTAGCCAAGTTAGTGGTTAAACATGATAAACTACTTGTGTCACTTTGTTCCTGCACTCCTTAGTTTTGTTATTGCTTCTACTCTAAGTAAATCATCAATTTTGAATCAATTTAATCAAATAATGAAAAAGTTATCAACTTAGTCAAACACAATTCAAACCACCCCTCCCCCTTTTCTCGTGTTTGCACCTTCACATATCACATACTAAAACTCTTCCTAGTATCAAAAATGAAAAAAAGCCTCCCTCCTTGTGTTATTATTTTTACTCTCAAATGTATAGACTCAAATGATGAATCTTTGTATCCATGAGATAACACTACGTTCTAGATTATTGTTGTTTTTGCAAAAAGTTGGATTTGCTAAGGTAAATCAAGTAAAGAGAGGATACACTTTTTAATTTCTTAAATAAATCATAAAATTTGTATTTGTTTTAGGAGAAAAAAAAAAGGGAAAGCAAAAGAGGCTAAAAAGGCTAGAAAGATGGATGAAGATGTACTAGGAAAATTGCAATTGTTTTAGGAAACAGAGAAAAGCAAAATAGGCTAAAAAGTCTGAAAAGATAATTGAATAGATGTATACAAAGAACAATTGTAGTTGTAATGGTGAAAAACAAGGAGGTTGAAAAGATGTAAGGGAGTGCTAATGTTGCAAAAAAATTAAAAACTTGAGGCAACCAAAACTAGAGGGAATTAGAACTAGAGGGAACCAAAACTAGAGGGAATTAGAACTAGAGGGAACCAAAACCATAGGCAAAACCAAATAATTAGAGGCAAAGAAAACTAGAACCAGAGGCAAAACTGGAACCAGAGGTAGAACTAGAACTAAAGGCAACCAAAACTAGAGTGTAAGACTCAATACCAATTATCTAGAATATGACAATTGAATTCATACACCTTAATAAAATAAAGGTAAAATGAAATAATAATTAGAATCATAACACACAACTAAAAACTACATTCAAAATATAGTATATATTTCAATACAGAATCATAACACAAAATTCAAAATATAGTATATATTCAGAATTTTAAAACTAATAAGTGTGGACCAATACTTTAGTACTCAGCTCGTATCTTGGTTTCCACTAGTTGCTAATATAAAATAAAAGGGTGAAATAAAATCTCAATGAGTTCAAAAAATAAAAGGAGGAGAAATTTTAAAATATTTCTTTCATAAATATGCATATAAACATGAAATTATGATGCATTTCATGATGAAGCTCTTAACTTCAATTTTTCGTAAAAGCTTAACTGAAATTATTATTTCATTATGATTCTGAAACTATGCATGAACCCAAATCTTTTCCTTGAAACAAGGAAAAGTCACCCAATATCTTAATGTGGGTCACCAAGATAATTGAGTCCTGATTGATAAATGTGGTTTTGTCAAACTCCAACTAATTTATTGATTGTTCTCCTCTACTTGTTGTTCCATGCCTTGAACCAACCTGAATGTTCCACTGTGAATAAGGCCATGCATGATCTGATTAATGAAAATGTAATGCACTTGAGATGTTTTGTATGAAATCCTTGATAATAATATGTTTTCAAGGAATCATTACTCCATAACACTTATAATAACTTAACAATATATTGAAAATCAAGTGGGAATTAAATCATAAGCCCCAGATCAGTGCTGGAACTAGAGGCAAACTTAGCTAGAGGCAGAACTTCTGACTAGAGCGGTGCATTTTTGAGTAACATATTAGAGGTAGCATGACCAGAGGTAAACTCTAATCAAAGGAAAACTCTAACCATATGAAGTATGATCAGAAGCATATCGACCAAAAGCAACATAATCAAAGGTAGAGGATATGTGACCAAAGAAAAAGTTAAAGCATACATGTTTAAAGGCAAAATCAAAGGATACATGTCAAGAGGAGGAATCCGAGAATATATATCCAGATGAAGAATCATAGGATACATGTCCAGAGGAAGAATATCATGATAAATGGCCATAAGAAGAATTAACTGATATGTGTCCAAAGTAAGAAATAGAAGATACGCGTCTAAAGGAAGAATTATAGGAAATGTGTCCAGAGGGAGCTTGATCAAAGGGACTTGGACCAGAGGTAGCTCAATCAGAGGAAAGGCATAAGGGAAACAACAAAGGCAAAATAGAAGGAGAAAATCGGAATCAAGGTAGAAGAAGAAAAATCAGAAGGCAAAGTAGAAGAGTATTATCAAAGGCAAAATATGAGCATTTCGCCAAATGCAAAAATAGAAGTAATTTATCATAGACAGAATACAAGAAACCATAATAAAACTAACAGAGGCAAAAACAAAAGGAGAAACCAGAGGTAGAAATACTTAGAGTTGAGAAATAGCATCAGAGGCAACATGTAACACCCCAATTTTCAAAGCGAGGGTGCATTTTTTTTCAAAAGAAATTAAAATAAATCAGAGAATTAAATAAGGTAACATCTTTGGATAAACAATTGAGTCATTATAATTTACAAGCAGCGGAAAAGTTTCTCAAAATATGAATCCAAAATATTTACACATCAAAAAGTGGTACATGTAACCCATCGAAAATAACATGTCAAGCTGACAATATTAGTATAGGTACAGTCTTCCATTTTAAAATAAATACAATTCAAAAGAAAGACGTATGCTCCCTCTATGTCAACCTAATCTGATCATTCTCCAAAACAAACTAAACGCCCTGAGTGATCTCCACGCGCCCCGTAAGATCCTCCTAACATAGCTCCAGTCAGACATTCCCCTCTACATTCCCATCCACAGGGTACGAACCGGTAGGATTGTCCTGGTTCTCATCTGAGGGCAAAGCCCATATTTCCACAATAGTTGTAAAAGGTCACCAACCGAAATTAATAGTTAACACGTAACATTTAAGTTTTCAAATGCACAAGATGACCTTTCAACCTAGCATGCACCTAAAAAGGGTTTTCCATATGCTAAACATCCATATAATATTTGCCAAGTAAAATGAAATCAAAATAAAGTTCTCAATCCATCAAGTAATGCATAACTGACCAAAACATTGATAAATCAATTGAGCAATCGATTATCTAACTCAAAATAAGAATTTCTACCAAGCCAATCAATTTCCAAATCGATTTCCTGAAGGTTTTTACTGAAATTTGAACTCTGGGCTTAATTCAATGGATTGGGAAATCGATTGAATGAATAACTGAGCCCCTGACTTAATGCCAATCGATTTCCAAATCGATTTTGTCAGTTTTGCTGAATTCCTGTATGGCCAAATCGATTTCCAAATCGATTTCTTAAAAGGTTTTGAAAAACATATTTATACAATCGATTGGCAAATCGATTATGTCAAATTAGGGAAGTCCCTGTAACTCATCCAATCGATTGGGAAATCGATTTCCCTGCATATTCTTCCAAAAATACATTAAACTAACTCAATCACATTCATACACAATTCCACATCTTAACACTTAGCAATTCCCACACGATCACCACGACAAATTGAGTTTCAAAATAGTTTTACAACCCATCACACTTACACACAATAATCAATTCATAACACTTAGCAATTTCAACACAATTACCACGACAACTCAAATTCAAAACACTCAATCATAAACTTGAATCAAACACGACTCGCGTGCCAAGCACCCTAAGGCGATGCGTATATGCCAAAATGCATGGACTCGGAATCCTAAACCAAAACCCTCCTCGAAGGGCCGTAAATCATAATTGTACCGTCTATCGCAGGACAAAGTACTAATTACCGAGGTGCCACCTATCACGGGTCAGCACGATTTACTAAAAAGCGTAAATCGTAAACGTACCACCTATCACGGGTCAGTACTGTTTACCGAGGTGCCACCTATCACGGGGCAGCAGGATTTACTAAAAGAAAAAGCGTAAATCGTAAACGTACCGCGTAAATCGTAAACAGAAATATTAAGAGATTCCCCATTCCTAATACTCTTTTAACTTAAACGATTTCCAAAACAAACATTAAGTAAACAAGACATTAAGAGATTCCCCATTCTTAATACTCGTTTAACTTAAACGATTTTCACAAACACACATTAAGTAAACAAGACATTAAGAGATTCCCCATTCTTAATACTCGTTTAACTTAAACGATTTTCACAAACACACATTAAGTAAACAAGACATTAAGAGATTCCCCGTTCTTAATACTCGTTTAACTTAAACGATTTTCACAAACACACATTAAGTAAACAAGACATTAAGAGATTCCCCATTCTTAATACTCGTTTAACCTTAATGGTTTTCAAATTTCACACAAAACAACTCAAACATATTATCAAATTCAATCCACGATCCACACCAAAACACATATCAAATTTCATCAGTATTAATTAAGAACACGTCAAATACGACGAACACAAATCAACACAATCCACCACTCAAACACAACAAGTTTCGTTTACTCAAAATCATACATAAATGAGTTTAAATTCATTTTCCACGAAACATCCATCAAATATAACCAAAACCTAACTCTAAGATTTTACCCATAAAGCCTTAGATTCATTTTCCCCCAAATTAACACTTCAACCCTAACAAATTCCTTTCCACACAATCACAGGTATGTCCCTAAATGCAAACTAGAAGTTTGGAAGGAGCCCTTACCTTCACGTTAGCTTTAACGTTCGATTACGGTACCGCGAGTAAATCCGGTAAAATCTCTGCTCGCAACGTCGCCTCCAAAGTTGGTTCCCTAGCACCGTAGCGTGTAGTGAGCAACTTTCCCTTCTATCTCTTCTCGAAACGAAGCTTAGTTCTAGATCAAACGAGGAGGTTTGTGTTTGACGGTTTTGAAATCCCTAACACCGTTTTTCTTCGTTTTCGAAACAACGAGGAAGTATGAAGTTGAGAAATCCTTGTCCTATCACCCACCCAGCCTTGGGTTTCTATTCTTGAACAAAAGGAAGCAAAGAAAACGAAAATGGAAGAAGGAAGAAAATGGGGGTTTTCACGCGAGCGCAGGGAGGGAGAGGAAGAAGTTTCTTGTTTTCTTTCCTTTCTCTTTCTATCCTTTCCTTTGTTTTTCTTTTCTTCCTTTTTCCTTCTTTCCTTTTTATATACTTTTCTTTTCTCCCCAAACAAATATATACATATAGATATTTATATATATTTTAATTACACAAATATCTCAAAATATCTAGATATTTGTTAAATTACCATTTCACCCATAACGCATTAAATTCTTCGTAAAAGATTCACCGCAGTTAATTTAATTTATTTATCGATGAGAAATTTTAATCGGCATCAAAATATCTTTTTGGTCATTTAAACTCCCAAAATATTAATAACTTGGCTAAAAAGCCCCTGAGTTCAATACCAAAATCCACTAAAATACATAAAGTATAATTTAAAATTATGGGTCTTACACAACATGCCTAGAAACATAAGTTAATCATTAGACGTATAATGTCCAAAATCATGAGTTATGAACCAGAGGCAAAAATTAAGTAGGACATCAGAGGCAAGAGAGAGAGAAGGCACTGGGGGAATACATATCACTTCCCATTGTAAGCTACACATCCAAATAGTCCTTAATTGTATTTTTCCTAGATTCCTAACTAACTTATTGGCATATTTATCACACAACTAAAATGACAATATGCATCATAATTAAACACAATTTGGGTGCAGATTGCACAAACACTTGCTTAAAAGTTCCACATCATCATTTTCTCTGAATTTTTCTAACTCCTTTTTACCCAAAAACAGTTTCACAGTAAATGAAGAATTTTAAATTAACTTAACCCACAATCCCTCATGCTAAAGTATTTTTATGTAAAGAACCAACAATAATGACACTAAAGAAGAAGAAGAATCTTGTCTAAAGCATCTCTAAGTACTTCTTAAAGAAGGGTTCCCTACTTCATTGGTTTGAGTCAATTCGCAAGGATGAAGAGACGAATTCCCACATGCAAGGTTGTGGGCAACTTTGGAGGACTATAGTGAACTTCTAGTCTTGGAAGATTTGGAAGAGAAGAAAAAATTGAGGATTTGGACGAGAAGGTGAATAGTAATAATGGGGTTACCCTTCATACTGATTATGGGAAGGAGAAGTGAAAAATGAAAGAATGATTGAGTATTTTTTCTGGAAAAGATAAAATGTTGGGAAAGAAGAAAAATCTCCTTTTTGCCCCTTGGACATTCCCCATATTAACTTTTTTTCCATTCCTTTTTTAATTAAAATTCTTTATTTCTAAATCAATGTATTAATACTTTGACTACCCTGTATTTTTTTAACATATTTTAATTAAATCGGTTATTGTATTCGCCCCCTTAAAAAATATCTGCCCTCAAAATTTGAGAACTTACATATGGAAAGAGGTAAGGATGCTCCCTCTATATATTCGCCTCTGTCTCCCAAGTTGCTTCTTATGAAGATGATCCTCCCCAAACAACCTTCACCAGGGGAATAGTTTTGTTCCTCAATGCCTTGATGCTCCTATCAACAGTCTGAAATAATACTTGATTGTGTGTGAGGTTGGCTTTAAGTTGGAGAGACTCATGGTAAGTTGTTTGAGAGACTTGTCTTATTTCAAAAAGAACATTCATTTGTTTATGATAAAATCAATGTCAATGCTCAACTTGCGCTTAAGCCTTTGGAAATACAAAGTAACTTCTTGTTCGTCTCCAATTCCAATCCAAGGAATGTAACATTGGTACTTAATGTCAATTTCAAGAGGTATTATTTTATCTCTATCTTGAAAACTCCTTATATTAGAAATGAATATGTTGAATTGTTGAATGCAAAAAGTGGAATTGTGCTTCAACTACTTGAAATATTTAGTGGTTTTTCACAATTTCCATTTGACCCCGGTGGTAGTGTTAGCATTGTTCTTCATGTCTTTGACTTGTGTTTTTTCTTCTTGTAGGTTATGATTGAACTAAATTCGAGGTCGAATTTCTTCTAAGAAGGAGGGAATGATGAGGACCTAAAAAGAGCTAATTAGGAGGAAAAACAAAGAATATTTCAAGTCAAGACTTTATAATAGTTTTTAGTTTTATTTGAATTGTAATAATTTTGGTTAAGTGGTGTAAGCCCAATATGGGTCTAGAGATTTGGCATTTGGCCCATTTTAGGAATAACGTAAATCCTTCTTAAATACTTTGTAAGAGTCTCATTTGAGATAACTTTGAAATGAATTAGAATTAGTGAGATATGTCTCCTCTTTGAGTTCTTGGATTAGAACTTGAATCTTATCAATGAATTTTTTTACCATTGTGGCGATTCCACATTGGCTTATCAATCATCCTTGATTGTGGCGCCTTCTTCATCTTCTCCGTCTAACCCATTTGTTCTTTTTCTTTTTATTTTACCACTTTATCTCAAGAAATCACTTGGTTGGATCTTTAATCCCACGTGGAAGCACTCAAATCCACATCATTTGGTATTCAGAGCTTGTCACCAAGTGGTAACATTTGTTCTTAAATTTTTGTTTTTAAGTTTTTGATGTTCTTGAAAATTTTGAAATTTTAGGTTAATTTCTTGAAATTTGATTCTTTGTTTTTGTGTAATCTTGAGTTGTTAGTTGATTATAAGTGTTATAATATGTGTGGGATGGTTTAGTTTGATGATTTTTTGCTTCATTTTGTTTGAAATTCGAAATATGAAGTTGCTGGGAAAAAAAAATCGCAGAAAAAAAAAAATCTGCATTCATCTTCTTCATTTGCAATTGTTTGATCCAAAATTTCACTTCCAAATTTGTTTTTGATGTTATTTCTTCCATACAAGTCCAATTCTGGAAATTCAAAAGTCTAAGTTGATTGGAAAAATGAGAGCAATTCAAATAGACATGGAAAAATCTGGAAATATAAGTGCTTCGAAAAAAGTGATTCTGCACAAAAGCACTTTTGAAAAAAAATGCATTTTGAAAAGAAAAAAAAATCCAGAATTGTTCTTAATGAAACACCAAACATCTTTTGCATTCTTCTCACCTCCTTTGGACATTACAAGTTTGATTTTAGTATATTACCTCCCACATATTTAGATCACTTAGTCATTTAATTCTAATCTTTCTTGTTTATTTTATAATCTACTTGAGTGTTTCTTCATTTACCTAGTTTTTTTTTCCTTGTTTGTCATTTTAAATTCTCTTAGTTTTGTCTTAGAGTTTTCCTTCTTGAAACTCTTGTGTTGATAGCTTTTGTGGACTTGTTACATTGTGTTTTGGTTCTTTGATTTGGATTCTTATTTGGGTTCTTTTTTAAGAACTTGAAAGATGAGTTTGAGTGGAAAAAGGCAAGAGTGCATACCATCGAAAAAAAGCCATCATTGAGTGATATACACGAGTGATACATTTCTTGAGTGTAAACACTTAGTGAGTGGTGAGGGCCTTATTTTTTTTTTATTTTCATATTGTTCTTGTTATTTGCTTGATTATTGTGATACTCCTTGATTTGTTGTTTTTGAAATCATGAGTGAAAGTGAACCAATCCCCTTTCTCCTAGAATCACTTATCTTATGGGTCACTTTACAAAAATATTGAATACTCAAATGAACGCCTTGACAGAAGAGTTTGTGAATCAAAGAGATAGGATATCTCACCATGGAAGATCTTCTCAAAGTAAAGATAGGTTTGAAATTGAGAAAGAAAGAATATATAGATGTTATGACAAGAAGGAAATGAGGTATGAGAGGAGAGATAGAGAAAAAGAAAGAAGATATAGAGATTATGGTAAGGATGAGATGAGATATGAAAAGAGAGATAGGGAAAAAGCAATGAGGCAAAGAGATTTTGAGAGGGATGATATGAGGTACGCAAAAGAGAAAAGACACAAAGAATATAAAAAAGAGGAACAAGAAAAAAGAGAAAATATATCATATGAAGAATATATTAGAGATTTTGTATTGGATCCGAAGTATGTGAAATATCTTTATGAAAATGGATATATAAAATAGGCAAGAAAAGTAGAGAAATTAGCCTTGAGAGAAAAAGAGAAAATCAAAGAAAAGAAAGAGAAAGAGGAAAAAAATAAGATAGCATTGAGAGAGAAAATGAAAATTAAAGAAAAGAAAGGTGAAGTTGAACAAAATTTGAGAGACAAAGAGCAAGAAATTGAGTCTAACTATTTTCTTAACTTTGTTGATTCTTATGTTCAAAAGCTTGAAAATAGGTTTCCAAAAGAGAAATACCCAAAATCCATTAAAGGTGATTGGCCAAATGTTTCTCAAAAGGATCATTGCAAGAAAAATATTGGTTTGATTCCTAGCAACTTTAATTCTTCTACTACTTTAATTCATGTTTCTCTTAAATTTTTTAAAAAATTTCTTCCTCCTATGCTTGATAGGTTTGCAAATATTCATGTTGAAATGCCTAACTTGTGTTATTTTCATAAGCCTCATTTGAAAGTTGAAACCATGATCCATCAAGTGTTTGGTCCATGTTATTCTTCTAAACTTGATTTGAGAATTATGAGCCAAGACTTGAATGATTTTCTTGATAAATGTGTTGTTGTGCTTTCTAAATTAACTTTAGTTCATGACAAAAAAATTGAAGAATATGTTGGGATTCTTAAGAGACATTGGTTTGCTAACTTAAATACTTACTCTTGTGTTAAGAATAAAGTTAGTATCTTGAGATTTTCTATGAAGGGTAATTGTTTGCATGTGGAATTAGTTGATAGTTGCACTACTACACCTTTCGTTACTCTTTCTTTTAGTGACAAATGTTTTTAATTTCTATATGGTACTCCTAAGTTGTTTGAGAGACTTGTCTTATTTCAAAAAGAACATTCATTTGTTTATGATAAAATGAATGTCAATGCTCAACTTGCGCTTAAGTATTTGGAAATACAAAGTAACTTCTTGTTTGTCTCCAATTCCAATCCAAGGAATGTAACATTGGTACTTAATGTCAATTTCAAGAGGTATTATTTTATCTCTATCTTGAAAACTCCTTATATTGGAAATGAATATGTTGAATTGTTGAATGCAAAAAGTGGAATTGTGCTTCAACTACTTGAAATATTTAGTGGTTTTTCACAATTTCCATTTGACCCCGGTGGTAGTGTTATCATTGTTCTTCATGTCTTTGACTCGTGTTCTTTCTTCTTGTAGGTTATGATTGAACTAAATTTGAGGTCGAATTTCTTCTAAGAAGGAGGGAATGATGAGGACCTAAAAAGAGCTAATTAGGAGGAAAAACAAAGAATATTTCAAGTCAAGACTTTATAATAGTTTTTAGTTTTATTTGTGTTTAATTTGAATTGTAATAATTTTGGTTAAATGGTGTAAGCCCAATATGGGTCTAGAGATTTGGCATTTGGCCCATTTTAGGAATAAGGTAAATCATTCTTAAATACTTTGTAAGAGTCTCATTTGAGATAACTTTGAAATGAATTAGAATTAGTGAGATATGTCTCCTCTTTGAGTTCTTGGATTAGAACTTGAATCTTATCAATGAATTCCTTTACCATTGTGGCGATTCCACATTGGCTTATCAATCATCCTTGATTGTGGTGCCTTCTTCATCTTTTCCGTCTAACCCATTTGTTCTTTTTCATTTTATTTTACCACTTTATCATAAGAAATCACTTGGTTAGATCTTTAATCCCACGTGGAAGCACTCAAATCCTCATCAAACACATAGGGGTTTTACATTTTCTTCCATACAATGCCTCATAAGGTGTCATACTTATGCAAGTATGGTAATTATTGTTGTATGAAAATTCCACTACAAGTATGTGCCCCAACTTCCTCCATCCTTCCATATGCTAGCCGTTAACATATGTTCCAAAGTATGGACGATCATTCCAATTTGACCATCATTTTAGGGATGATAAGTTGTACTATGGTGTAACCTAGTCCCCAAAGACTTTTGGAAGGCTTTCCAAAATATAGAGGTAAATTTGGGGTCTTTAAATGATATTTTTCTGTGAGGTACCCCATGTAATCTTACTATCTCTTTTATAAATAATTTGGCTAGCTTAGGGGTATGGTAGGTAGTCCTAACATGTAAGAAGGGTTGATACAATTACCCAAATGGAATCAAATCCTAACTGGGTATAAGGTAGTCCCACTACACAATCCAAAGTATGGACGATCATTCCAATTTGGCCATCATTTTAGGGATGATAAGTTGTACTATGGTGTAACCTAGTCCCCAAAGACTTTTGGAAGGCTTTCCAAAATATAGAGGTAAATTTGGGGTCTTTAAATGATATTTTTCTGTGAGGTACCCCATGTAATCTTACTATCTCGTTTATAAATAATTTGGCTAGCTTAGGGGTATGGTCGGTAGTCCTAACATGTAAGAAGTGGGTTAATACAATTACCCAAATGGAATCAAATCCTAACTGGGTATAAGGTAGTCCCACTACACAATCCATGGAAATAGAATCTCATTTTCATTCAGATATGTCTAGATGCTGCAGTAGACCTTCTAGCTTCTGATGTTCTATTTTTACCTTTGGACAAGTCAGACACTAGGCAACAAAAGTATCCACATCATTCTTCATGTATGGCCACCAATAATTCTTCTTAAGATCCTGATATATCTTGGTGGCTCTAGGGTGAATGCTCAAGTGGCTCTTGTGAGCTCCCTTTAATAGTATTTTCTTTAATTCCTGGTCCCTAGGTATAAAAATTATGTTTTGAAATAGAATTGTCCTATCTGATACCCTTGAAAATTTCTCCTGATCCTTCTTAGCCTGTAATTATTCATCTTGTTCTTGGGACTGTTTAACTTTCCAATTGGTTTAAAAGAATCCCCCCTTGAAGAAGTGTCATCTTTTGATTTAAATCTCTAAAGATTTTTAGTAATATTAGTTCTTAAATCATTAAATATGATATATGTAGTGACTTTTTACTAAGGCGTCTGCCACTACATTGGCCTTGCCTGGGTGGTATCTTTGCTTAAAGTCATAGTCTTTCAAGTATTTCATCTATCTCCCTTGCCTCATACTAAGTTCACTTTAGTCAAAGAGGTACTTTATACTTTTATGGTCACTGAAGACATTAAAATGTGCTCCGTACAGATAGTGTCTCCAGATATTTAGGGAAAAACATTATGGCAACCAGTTATAGGTCAAGGGTGATTCTCCTCGTGTGGTTTGAGTTTCCTTGAGGCATAAGCCATCACTTAATTGTTTTGCATTAGCACACAACCTAGACCTTTTAATGATGCATCATAGTATACATCAAATCCTAAAGTTGGATCTGAGATTGCTAGCACATGGGCAATGGTCAGTTAAGTTTTGAGTGTTTCAAAACTCTTCTTACACTCATGATCCCACTCAGAGGCAAGGAAATTTGGAAAAAAATTCCAACGAATCTTCTATAATACCTTGCCAATCCTAAGAAGCTCATAACTTCAGTCACATTCTTAGATTGTTCCCACTCCAATAATGCCTCTTCCTTATAGGGATCCATTGCCACTCCTCCCTTGGTGATCACATGGCCTAAAAATTTTACTTTTGACATCCAGAATTCACATTTACTAGGTTTGACATACAACTTCCTATCTTAAAGTATTTGTAGCACTATATGAAGATGGTCTACATGTTCCTTAGAGGTTTTTGAGTATATCAAAATGTCATATATGAATACCATTACAAATCTATCAAAGTATGGTCTAAAAATTCTATTCAAATAATCAATAAATATAGTTGGGGCATTGGTCATCCCAAAAGGCATAAATAAGAATTCATAACGTCCATTTTTGGTCCTAAAGACTGTTTTTGGAGTCTATAGAGAATTTTACTTCTCTTTATGGAGGAAGGATTGTTACATCTTCTGGAAAGACATCCTCATACTCACTAACCACTGGAATGTTTGATAATTCTACTTATGACCTTGAGTTAGAGGATAATAGCAACAATATGCTTTGAAACCATTGTTTTAACATTGGAATAGCTGGGAAGTTGTGAATGTAAGAGGAAGTTTTGGTTGCTCTGGTTAGGGACTATTTGAGGGAATGATCATTTCTTTATCGTGGCAGATCAAAGTCACTAAATCTTTAGATATCCAGTCCATTCCTAGTATGATGTCTAACCCCTTAAGGGGTAAGCAAAATAAATCTATTAAAAACTTTATGTCAAATAAGATAATTGGACATTGATGGCACACTAAGGAAGTTTCATTGAGTTTTTAGCTACAATAGTTACAAATAAGGGAAAAGGTAATTCAAGTAAGGAAAGTTTGAGTTCCTAACACAATATGAGGATATAAATGAATGAAATAAGTACTAGTAATAAGATTTTGATTCTTACCTTTCTTAGCACTAAATGCAAAAAATCTCCCGGTTTTAGGTTTGCTAGGTTTGGAATCTCCTTGTTTTTGGCGTAATGAATAGGAATGAGCCATATGACCAGGTTGTTTGCATTAGTAGTAGACTTGCTTTCCAACCAAGCACTTTCCCCTACTCTCTGCTACACTTAAGACATTTCTTTGATATTGGAAAATTGGTGGTATGTACGTTTTTTCCCTTCCCTTGAGAAGTCTTTATCTTCAATTGCTAGCCAAATTTTTTAGTCTCTCTTTTGTTGCCACTTAGTTTGCCTTTCCTCTTGTACCTTCTTTAAATTGTCTTCGAAAATGTAGCTCTTGTGTACAAGAGTGGGATAATTGGTAAGCTCCATATGGCCTATAATTTCTATGATTTCATGCCTCAAACTAGTTTATCTTCCCCTTTTCAGTGGGTGCATATTGGGCATGTGTGGAAAACCTATCTAGTTCTTCAAACTTAGCAACATCGTTTGCAACAGAGATGTTTCCTTGTTGCAGGTGCACAAACTCCAGCTCCTTTTGTCTTCTAGCACTTTTTGGATAGTACTTATCCAAAGAGGCCACTTCAAAGTGTTCCCAATTCACAGGGGTTCCTTGTGTCTAAAGATAAGTCCATGCATCCCTCCACCAATATTTTGCCTCACCTTACAGTAGATGGGCATCAAATGCCACTTTTTGTTCTTTAGTATAGGGCAATACTTCAAATTCCTTCTTAATCTCATCCAACCAAGCTTGGGACTCTGAGGGATTGTGGCTGCCCTGGAAGGTTGGAGGTGCAACTTAAGAAAACCGTAAAATACCCTATTATCTTTTTGTGTGTTATCTCTTTGTATTGCCATTTGTTGTACCAAATTATGCTTCCATCCCTCTTTCCCAGGGTTCAGCATCATACTGCCTTTAGAGGCAAAGTTCCTCCTTGGTCTTTCTCTCCTCCTAGATCATTCAACCATACTTTTGCATACCATTCACCAAATAATAAGTTGACCATCCTTAATATTAGGTGAAATGATGATTATAATGTCTAGTAAAATAAAACTATTCTAATTCCTAATCCATAGCTCATAGTCATATTGAATCGATCTAGCTCTGATACCAAAATGTAAGACCCAATACCAATTATCTAGAATATGTCAATTGAATCCATACACCTTAATGAAACAGAGGAAAATATAATTAAATAATAATTAGAATTATAAAACACAACCGAAAACTACATTCAAAATATAGTTTACAACTTGTTTTGGTAGATTCATAAATTAATATTACAACTTGAACTAATTTAAGTCTTTAACAAATTTTCATTACATCATATAATTCAATACATCAGAATTTTAAAACTAATAAGTCTGGACCAATCCTTTGGTGCTCATCCTGTATCTTGGTTTCCTCCATATGCTAATATAACAGAGATATATCTCAGTGAGTTCTGAAAATAAAGAGATAAGTAGTTTAAAAATATTTCTTTCATAAATATGCATAAAAACATGAAATTATGATACATCTCATGATGAAGCTCTTAACTTCAATTTTTCATAAAACTTAACTGAAATCATTATTTCATTATGATTCTTAAAACTATGCATGACCTTAAATTTTTTCCTTGAAAAAAGGAAAAGTCGCCCACTATATTGATGTGGGTCGCCAAGATAATTGAGTCCTTATTTGTAAAGGTGGTGTGGCCAAACCCCAATCAACATCCTGATTATTCTCCTTTACCATGTTGTTGCATGCATGGAAAAAACCTGAATGTGCCACCGTGAATAAGGTCATGCATGATGTCATTAATGAGAATTTAATGCACTTGAGATGTTATGTATGCAATGCCTTGATAATATTATGTTTCCAATTACTCAATAACACTTATAATAACTTAACAGTATATTGAAAATCAAGTGGGAATTAAATCCTAAGTCCTTGATTAGAGCTGGAACTAGAGGGAAACTTAGTCAGAGACAAAAATCTTGACCCAGAGGCGATGCATTTTATACTAACATATCAAAGGCAGCATGACTAGAGGCAAACATTGATTAGAGAAAAATTATAACCGGAAGCAACATGACCAAATGCATCTTGGTTAGAGACATCATAGTCAGAGGATATGTGACTAACGATAGAGTCAGAGGATACATGTCCAGAGGCCGAATCATATGATATGTGTCCAGAGGAAGAGTAAGATGATATGTATCCAGAGGAAGAATTAGAGGATACATGTCAAGAGTAAGAATCAGAGGATACGTTTCTAGAGGAAGAATCAGAGGATGCATATCCAGAGGAAGAATCAAAGGATACGTGTCCAGAGGAAGAATCAGAAGATAATGTCTAGAGGAAGAATTAGAAGATATGTGTCCAGAGGAAGATTCAAATGATATGTATCTAGAGGAGTAATCAAAGGATAT
Organism: Cicer arietinum; assembly: GCF_000331145.2. Classification (NCBI taxonomy): domain Eukaryota; kingdom Viridiplantae; phylum Streptophyta; class Magnoliopsida; order Fabales; family Fabaceae; genus Cicer; species Cicer arietinum. The sequence continues at coordinate 29,111,506 of NC_021164.2, forward strand.
GTGTCTAGAGGAAGAATCAGAGGATAAATGTCCAAAGACAACTTGATCATAGGGACCTGGTTCAGAGGTAGCTCGATTAGAGGAAAGATAGAAGGGAAACAACAACGGAAAAATGGAAGGAGAAAATTGGAAGTAATGTAGAAGAGGAAAAATTAGAGGGAAAAACATAAGTGTATTATTAAAGGAAAAATAGAAGCATTTCACCAAATGCAAAAATAAAAGTAATTTACCAGAGGCATACAAAAAACCATAATACAACTAACATAAAGAGAAATTAGAGGCAAAAATACTTAGATTTGAGAAATAGCATCAGACGCAACATTCCCAGAAACGTAAGTTAATCATCAAAGGGAGAATGCCCAAAATCATGAGTTAGGAACTAAAGACATAAATTAAGAAGAACATTAGAGGCAAGGGTAAGAGAACGCACTACAGACATACATATCAGTTCCCATTGTAGTATACCCATCTAAACAGTCCTTAATCGTATTTTTTCTATATTCTTAACTAACTTATCAACATATTCATCACACAATTAGACTAACAATATGCATGATAATTAAACACGGTTTTGGGTGCAGATTTCATAAACACCAACATGCTTTAAAGTTCCACTTCTTCACTTTCTTTGAATTTTTCTAACCCTTTAAACCACAACCCCTCATGGTAAAATAATTTAATGTTTAGAACTCAAAAAATTGGCAGTAAAGAAGAAGAAGAATCTAGTCTAAAGAAGCTCTGAGCTCCTCTTGAAGACGGGTTCCCTGCTTCACTAATTTGTGTTAATTCTCAAGATTGAAGAGACAGATTCCCACATGCAAGACTGTTGGGCAGATTTTGAGGACTCTAGTGAACTTCTAGTCTTGAAAGATTTGGAAGAGAAGGAAAAATATAGAATTTCAAAGATAAGGAAAAATGAAGAATTTTGAAGAGAAGATGAACACTAATAACGAGGTTACCCTTCAAATTGGTTAAGGGAAGGAGAAGGGCAAAATGAGAGAATGATTGAGTATTTTTCCCATAAAGGATAAAATGATGGGAAAAAGGAAATTCTCATTTTTGCTCCTCAGACATTTCCCATATTACCTTTTTATTCATTCTTATTTTAATTAAAATTCGTTATTTGTAAATCAATTATTAATACTTTGACTACTCTTTATTTTTAACATATTTTAATTAAATAGGTTATTACACAGAGGCAGAACCAGAACCAAAGGGAACCAGAACTAAAGGCAAAACCTAAATCAGAGGGAACTAGAACCAGAAGGAACCATCACTAAAAGCATAACCAGAACTAGAGGCATAACCAATATCAGAACCAGAGGCAAAATCAAAACCAGAACCAGAACCAAAAACAAAAGAAGAACCAGAGCGTGAACTAGAAGGAACCAAAACCAAAGAGAACCAAAACTAGAGGCAGAATCAGAACCACATGGAATTAGAACTAGAGGCAGAACAAGTAAATATAATAATTGTTTTTTTTTTTTATGGTAAATATAAAAATTAAACATATGACTTAATTTTAAAATTTTTTAATTGGTCAAATAAAATTGAGGTACTACGTATAATGATATTTACAACAAATTTGTTATCTTTTTATACAACTTAAATATCGCAGTGGCTAGACATGCCTTTCTTAATCTTAATCTCGTGGGTTCAAGCAATTGTTGATGTCTTTATGATTTTATTAAGGAAATTTTGTTTTATTAATTAAAAGTATTAATGATTGAATAATAATAATATTTAAAATAAAGATTACTATTATATATAGGTTAACGTTATTTGTGCCAAAAAATGTATTTTATGTTAAGAAAAAAATATGTTCTATATTAAGAAATATACAAAAAGTATTGAGAAAAATATTAAATTGGTAAATATATGAACAGTTCATAAAATAAAATAAAAACAAATGGAATATGCACTTGTAAATCAATAACGTGAAAGAATAAATTTCTACACCAAAGCTACACATTTATTAACACAGTATAAGATAAAAATAGACTGCTCACAGGTATAATTATAAAGATAGAGATTACGAAAATTATATTTTTGGACAGCAACAAGAAAATTAATTAAACGAATATCGATAAGTTTTAATTTAGTTTTGACTCAAGTGAATTATCACATTGTTTAATCCTTTCATGGTATACATTTATTTTTGAAATTTTGGATGAGAGAAGAGTTAGATATTTTGTATATTAATTTTTATAAAATTATATTTTGTTCAAAATTTAACTCTAAAAATTGAGATTTTATAAAATACAATCTTAAATTATAAAATCGATTTATTTATTATTTTGTTTGTTGATTTGTCAATTTTTTATAATGTGTTATGATTATTTGAATATATGTTCTTTGAATGAAATATTATATTTTAAATATGATTTTATGAAGATGATTGTTAAAAGAATTTAATTTATATACAATGTCAGGGTAAAAATATTTTACATTGACAATCAATCATAATAGTTAGATTATTAATAATGTTTGACTTTTATTGGTCATAACTGACCAATTGTATAAAAGTTTTTAGACTAACAATACATGCAAACTAAACTCTCGATAAAAACTAATTATTTTTATTACATGTGTTTGAGATGAACTTATGCTCCATATTATTGAGTATTTCTATCCCAGAGTTAATTATCCGTATGAGTTATGTTCTTCATATGGAGGGATGTTGCACCTCACACGAGATGAATTTTAAATTCTACACTTATGAGTCTTGTACCCCACATTAGATAAGTTGGTGTTCTACATGATGTGATAATACTTCGCGGAAATAGTACAATTTGTTGATTATTATGACCTCGTAATAATCAGAATATATCAGTCTTTAACAAATTAAAGCAATTTAGAAAATCGAATACGTCTAGCATACAATTAAGATCGAAAATACAGTCATACGATGCAAGATTTATTCGGATTCATACACAGCGGAATTATAATAGCATAGCATACAAGATAAAGGTAAAAAGATAAGGGATAGAATGCACCAAGGTTTATCCTGGTTCAGTTGTCAACAAGACAACCTACATCCAGTCCTGGCAATCCAACTGGATTTCAGCTTTTCTCCAATAGAAAGAATTGAGACTTGTTTACAGATTGTCCAGTTTCCTCGAAACCTATCTATCTAACTCGAATTCTTTCCTATTGCTTAACCCCTTGATCCTTGCAGTCACTCGG
>NC_021164.2:29116364-29125127 GCF_000331145.2 Cicer arietinum
TTTCTTCTTGTAGGTTATGATTGAACTAAATTTGAGGTCGAATTTCTTCTAAGAAGGAGGGAATGATGAGGACCTAAAAAGAGCTAATTAGGAGGAAAAACAAAGAATATTTCAAGTCAAGACTTTATAATAGTTTTTAGTTTTATTTGTGTTTAATTTGAATTGTAATAATTTTGGTTAAATGGTGTAAGCCCAATATGGGTCTAGAGATTTGGCATTTGGCCCATTTTAGGAATAAGGTAAATCATTCTTAAATACTTTGTAAGAGTCTCATTTGAGATAACTTTGAAATGAATTAGAATTAGTGAGATATGTCTCCTCTTTGAGTTCTTGGATTAGAACTTGAATCTTATCAATGAATTCCTTTACCATTGTGGCGATTCCACATTGGCTTATCAATCATCCTTGATTGTGGTGCCTTCTTCATCTTTTCCGTCTAACCCATTTGTTCTTTTTCATTTTATTTTACCACTTTATCATAAGAAATCACTTGGTTAGATCTTTAATCCCACGTGGAAGCACTCAAATCCTCATCAAACACATAGGGGTTTTACATTTTCTTCCATACAATGCCTCATAAGGTGTCATACTTATGCAAGTATGGTAATTATTGTTGTATGAAAATTCCACTACAAGTATGTGCCCCAACTTCCTCCATCCTTCCATATGCTAGCCGTTAACATATGTTCCAAAGTATGGACGATCATTCCAATTTGACCATCATTTTAGGGATGATAAGTTGTACTATGGTGTAACCTAGTCCCCAAAGACTTTTGGAAGGCTTTCCAAAATATAGAGGTAAATTTGGGGTCTTTAAATGATATTTTTCTGTGAGGTACCCCATGTAATCTTACTATCTCTTTTATAAATAATTTGGCTAGCTTAGGGGTATGGTAGGTAGTCCTAACATGTAAGAAGGGTTGATACAATTACCCAAATGGAATCAAATCCTAACTGGGTATAAGGTAGTCCCACTACACAATCCAAAGTATGGACGATCATTCCAATTTGGCCATCATTTTAGGGATGATAAGTTGTACTATGGTGTAACCTAGTCCCCAAAGACTTTTGGAAGGCTTTCCAAAATATAGAGGTAAATTTGGGGTCTTTAAATGATATTTTTCTGTGAGGTACCCCATGTAATCTTACTATCTCGTTTATAAATAATTTGGCTAGCTTAGGGGTATGGTCGGTAGTCCTAACATGTAAGAAGTGGGTTAATACAATTACCCAAATGGAATCAAATCCTAACTGGGTATAAGGTAGTCCCACTACACAATCCATGGAAATAGAATCTCATTTTCATTCAGATATGTCTAGATGCTGCAGTAGACCTTCTAGCTTCTGATGTTCTATTTTTACCTTTGGACAAGTCAGACACTAGGCAACAAAAGTATCCACATCATTCTTCATGTATGGCCACCAATAATTCTTCTTAAGATCCTGATATATCTTGGTGGCTCTAGGGTGAATGCTCAAGTGGCTCTTGTGAGCTCCCTTTAATAGTATTTTCTTTAATTCCTGGTCCCTAGGTATAAAAATTATGTTTTGAAATAGAATTGTCCTATCTGATACCCTTGAAAATTTCTCCTGATCCTTCTTAGCCTGTAATTATTCATCTTGTTCTTGGGACTGTTTAACTTTCCAATTGGTTTAAAAGAATCCCCCCTTGAAGAAGTGTCATCTTTTGATTTAAATCTCTAAAGATTTTTAGTAATATTAGTTCTTAAATCATTAAATATGATATATGTAGTGACTTTTTACTAAGGCGTCTGCCACTACATTGGCCTTGCCTGGGTGGTATCTTTGCTTAAAGTCATAGTCTTTCAAGTATTTCATCTATCTCCCTTGCCTCATACTAAGTTCACTTTAGTCAAAGAGGTACTTTATACTTTTATGGTCACTGAAGACATTAAAATGTGCTCCGTACAGATAGTGTCTCCAGATATTTAGGGAAAAACATTATGGCAACCAGTTATAGGTCAAGGGTGATTCTCCTCGTGTGGTTTGAGTTTCCTTGAGGCATAAGCCATCACTTAATTGTTTTGCATTAGCACACAACCTAGACCTTTTAATGATGCATCATAGTATACATCAAATCCTAAAGTTGGATCTGAGATTGCTAGCACATGGGCAATGGTCAGTTAAGTTTTGAGTGTTTCAAAACTCTTCTTACACTCATGATCCCACTCAGAGGCAAGGAAATTTGGAAAAAAATTCCAACGAATCTTCTATAATACCTTGCCAATCCTAAGAAGCTCATAACTTCAGTCACATTCTTAGATTGTTCCCACTCCAATAATGCCTCTTCCTTATAGGGATCCATTGCCACTCCTCCCTTGGTGATCACATGGCCTAAAAATTTTACTTTTGACATCCAGAATTCACATTTACTAGGTTTGACATACAACTTCCTATCTTAAAGTATTTGTAGCACTATATGAAGATGGTCTACATGTTCCTTAGAGGTTTTTGAGTATATCAAAATGTCATATATGAATACCATTACAAATCTATCAAAGTATGGTCTAAAAATTCTATTCAAATAATCAATAAATATAGTTGGGGCATTGGTCATCCCAAAAGGCATAAATAAGAATTCATAACGTCCATTTTTGGTCCTAAAGACTGTTTTTGGAGTCTATAGAGAATTTTACTTCTCTTTATGGAGGAAGGATTGTTACATCTTCTGGAAAGACATCCTCATACTCACTAACCACTGGAATGTTTGATAATTCTACTTATGACCTTGAGTTAGAGGATAATAGCAACAATATGCTTTGAAACCATTGTTTTAACATTGGAATAGCTGGGAAGTTGTGAATGTAAGAGGAAGTTTTGGTTGCTCTGGTTAGGGACTATTTGAGGGAATGATCATTTCTTTATCGTGGCAGATCAAAGTCACTAAATCTTTAGATATCCAGTCCATTCCTAGTATGATGTCTAACCCCTTAAGGGGTAAGCAAAATAAATCTATTAAAAACTTTATGTCAAATAAGATAATTGGACATTGATGGCACACTAAGGAAGTTTCATTGAGTTTTTAGCTACAATAGTTACAAATAAGGGAAAAGGTAATTCAAGTAAGGAAAGTTTGAGTTCCTAACACAATATGAGGATATAAATGAATGAAATAAGTACTAGTAATAAGATTTTGATTCTTACCTTTCTTAGCACTAAATGCAAAAAATCTCCCGGTTTTAGGTTTGCTAGGTTTGGAATCTCCTTGTTTTTGGCGTAATGAATAGGAATGAGCCATATGACCAGGTTGTTTGCATTAGTAGTAGACTTGCTTTCCAACCAAGCACTTTCCCCTACTCTCTGCTACACTTAAGACATTTCTTTGATATTGGAAAATTGGTGGTATGTACGTTTTTTCCCTTCCCTTGAGAAGTCTTTATCTTCAATTGCTAGCCAAATTTTTTAGTCTCTCTTTTGTTGCCACTTAGTTTGCCTTTCCTCTTGTACCTTCTTTAAATTGTCTTCGAAAATGTAGCTCTTGTGTACAAGAGTGGGATAATTGGTAAGCTCCATATGGCCTATAATTTCTATGATTTCATGCCTCAAACTAGTTTATCTTCCCCTTTTCAGTGGGTGCATATTGGGCATGTGTGGAAAACCTATCTAGTTCTTCAAACTTAGCAACATCGTTTGCAACAGAGATGTTTCCTTGTTGCAGGTGCACAAACTCCAGCTCCTTTTGTCTTCTAGCACTTTTTGGATAGTACTTATCCAAAGAGGCCACTTCAAAGTGTTCCCAATTCACAGGGGTTCCTTGTGTCTAAAGATAAGTCCATGCATCCCTCCACCAATATTTTGCCTCACCTTACAGTAGATGGGCATCAAATGCCACTTTTTGTTCTTTAGTATAGGGCAATACTTCAAATTCCTTCTTAATCTCATCCAACCAAGCTTGGGACTCTGAGGGATTGTGGCTGCCCTGGAAGGTTGGAGGTGCAACTTAAGAAAACCGTAAAATACCCTATTATCTTTTTGTGTGTTATCTCTTTGTATTGCCATTTGTTGTACCAAATTATGCTTCCATCCCTCTTTCCCAGGGTTCAGCATCATACTGCCTTTAGAGGCAAAGTTCCTCCTTGGTCTTTCTCTCCTCCTAGATCATTCAACCATACTTTTGCATACCATTCACCAAATAATAAGTTGACCATCCTTAATATTAGGTGAAATGATGATTATAATGTCTAGTAAAATAAAACTATTCTAATTCCTAATCCATAGCTCATAGTCATATTGAATCGATCTAGCTCTGATACCAAAATGTAAGACCCAATACCAATTATCTAGAATATGTCAATTGAATCCATACACCTTAATGAAACAGAGGAAAATATAATTAAATAATAATTAGAATTATAAAACACAACCGAAAACTACATTCAAAATATAGTTTACAACTTGTTTTGGTAGATTCATAAATTAATATTACAACTTGAACTAATTTAAGTCTTTAACAAATTTTCATTACATCATATAATTCAATACATCAGAATTTTAAAACTAATAAGTCTGGACCAATCCTTTGGTGCTCATCCTGTATCTTGGTTTCCTCCATATGCTAATATAACAGAGATATATCTCAGTGAGTTCTGAAAATAAAGAGATAAGTAGTTTAAAAATATTTCTTTCATAAATATGCATAAAAACATGAAATTATGATACATCTCATGATGAAGCTCTTAACTTCAATTTTTCATAAAACTTAACTGAAATCATTATTTCATTATGATTCTTAAAACTATGCATGACCTTAAATTTTTTCCTTGAAAAAAGGAAAAGTCGCCCACTATATTGATGTGGGTCGCCAAGATAATTGAGTCCTTATTTGTAAAGGTGGTGTGGCCAAACCCCAATCAACATCCTGATTATTCTCCTTTACCATGTTGTTGCATGCATGGAAAAAACCTGAATGTGCCACCGTGAATAAGGTCATGCATGATGTCATTAATGAGAATTTAATGCACTTGAGATGTTATGTATGCAATGCCTTGATAATATTATGTTTCCAATTACTCAATAACACTTATAATAACTTAACAGTATATTGAAAATCAAGTGGGAATTAAATCCTAAGTCCTTGATTAGAGCTGGAACTAGAGGGAAACTTAGTCAGAGACAAAAATCTTGACCCAGAGGCGATGCATTTTATACTAACATATCAAAGGCAGCATGACTAGAGGCAAACATTGATTAGAGAAAAATTATAACCGGAAGCAACATGACCAAATGCATCTTGGTTAGAGACATCATAGTCAGAGGATATGTGACTAACGATAGAGTCAGAGGATACATGTCCAGAGGCCGAATCATATGATATGTGTCCAGAGGAAGAGTAAGATGATATGTATCCAGAGGAAGAATTAGAGGATACATGTCAAGAGTAAGAATCAGAGGATACGTTTCTAGAGGAAGAATCAGAGGATGCATATCCAGAGGAAGAATCAAAGGATACGTGTCCAGAGGAAGAATCAGAAGATAATGTCTAGAGGAAGAATTAGAAGATATGTGTCCAGAGGAAGATTCAAATGATATGTATCTAGAGGAGTAATCAAAGGATATGTGTCTAGAGGAAGAATCAGAGGATAAATGTCCAAAGACAACTTGATCATAGGGACCTGGTTCAGAGGTAGCTCGATTAGAGGAAAGATAGAAGGGAAACAACAACGGAAAAATGGAAGGAGAAAATTGGAAGTAATGTAGAAGAGGAAAAATTAGAGGGAAAAACATAAGTGTATTATTAAAGGAAAAATAGAAGCATTTCACCAAATGCAAAAATAAAAGTAATTTACCAGAGGCATACAAAAAACCATAATACAACTAACATAAAGAGAAATTAGAGGCAAAAATACTTAGATTTGAGAAATAGCATCAGACGCAACATTCCCAGAAACGTAAGTTAATCATCAAAGGGAGAATGCCCAAAATCATGAGTTAGGAACTAAAGACATAAATTAAGAAGAACATTAGAGGCAAGGGTAAGAGAACGCACTACAGACATACATATCAGTTCCCATTGTAGTATACCCATCTAAACAGTCCTTAATCGTATTTTTTCTATATTCTTAACTAACTTATCAACATATTCATCACACAATTAGACTAACAATATGCATGATAATTAAACACGGTTTTGGGTGCAGATTTCATAAACACCAACATGCTTTAAAGTTCCACTTCTTCACTTTCTTTGAATTTTTCTAACCCTTTAAACCACAACCCCTCATGGTAAAATAATTTAATGTTTAGAACTCAAAAAATTGGCAGTAAAGAAGAAGAAGAATCTAGTCTAAAGAAGCTCTGAGCTCCTCTTGAAGACGGGTTCCCTGCTTCACTAATTTGTGTTAATTCTCAAGATTGAAGAGACAGATTCCCACATGCAAGACTGTTGGGCAGATTTTGAGGACTCTAGTGAACTTCTAGTCTTGAAAGATTTGGAAGAGAAGGAAAAATATAGAATTTCAAAGATAAGGAAAAATGAAGAATTTTGAAGAGAAGATGAACACTAATAACGAGGTTACCCTTCAAATTGGTTAAGGGAAGGAGAAGGGCAAAATGAGAGAATGATTGAGTATTTTTCCCATAAAGGATAAAATGATGGGAAAAAGGAAATTCTCATTTTTGCTCCTCAGACATTTCCCATATTACCTTTTTATTCATTCTTATTTTAATTAAAATTCGTTATTTGTAAATCAATTATTAATACTTTGACTACTCTTTATTTTTAACATATTTTAATTAAATAGGTTATTACACAGAGGCAGAACCAGAACCAAAGGGAACCAGAACTAAAGGCAAAACCTAAATCAGAGGGAACTAGAACCAGAAGGAACCATCACTAAAAGCATAACCAGAACTAGAGGCATAACCAATATCAGAACCAGAGGCAAAATCAAAACCAGAACCAGAACCAAAAACAAAAGAAGAACCAGAGCGTGAACTAGAAGGAACCAAAACCAAAGAGAACCAAAACTAGAGGCAGAATCAGAACCACATGGAATTAGAACTAGAGGCAGAACAAGTAAATATAATAATTGTTTTTTTTTTTTATGGTAAATATAAAAATTAAACATATGACTTAATTTTAAAATTTTTTAATTGGTCAAATAAAATTGAGGTACTACGTATAATGATATTTACAACAAATTTGTTATCTTTTTATACAACTTAAATATCGCAGTGGCTAGACATGCCTTTCTTAATCTTAATCTCGTGGGTTCAAGCAATTGTTGATGTCTTTATGATTTTATTAAGGAAATTTTGTTTTATTAATTAAAAGTATTAATGATTGAATAATAATAATATTTAAAATAAAGATTACTATTATATATAGGTTAACGTTATTTGTGCCAAAAAATGTATTTTATGTTAAGAAAAAAATATGTTCTATATTAAGAAATATACAAAAAGTATTGAGAAAAATATTAAATTGGTAAATATATGAACAGTTCATAAAATAAAATAAAAACAAATGGAATATGCACTTGTAAATCAATAACGTGAAAGAATAAATTTCTACACCAAAGCTACACATTTATTAACACAGTATAAGATAAAAATAGACTGCTCACAGGTATAATTATAAAGATAGAGATTACGAAAATTATATTTTTGGACAGCAACAAGAAAATTAATTAAACGAATATCGATAAGTTTTAATTTAGTTTTGACTCAAGTGAATTATCACATTGTTTAATCCTTTCATGGTATACATTTATTTTTGAAATTTTGGATGAGAGAAGAGTTAGATATTTTGTATATTAATTTTTATAAAATTATATTTTGTTCAAAATTTAACTCTAAAAATTGAGATTTTATAAAATACAATCTTAAATTATAAAATCGATTTATTTATTATTTTGTTTGTTGATTTGTCAATTTTTTATAATGTGTTATGATTATTTGAATATATGTTCTTTGAATGAAATATTATATTTTAAATATGATTTTATGAAGATGATTGTTAAAAGAATTTAATTTATATACAATGTCAGGGTAAAAATATTTTACATTGACAATCAATCATAATAGTTAGATTATTAATAATGTTTGACTTTTATTGGTCATAACTGACCAATTGTATAAAAGTTTTTAGACTAACAATACATGCAAACTAAACTCTCGATAAAAACTAATTATTTTTATTACATGTGTTTGAGATGAACTTATGCTCCATATTATTGAGTATTTCTATCCCAGAGTTAATTATCCGTATGAGTTATGTTCTTCATATGGAGGGATGTTGCACCTCACACGAGATGAATTTTAAATTCTACACTTATGAGTCTTGTACCCCACATTAGATAAGTTGGTGTTCTACATGATGTGATAATACTTCGCGGAAATAGTACAATTTGTTGATTATTATGACCTCGTAATAATCAGAATATATCAGTCTTTAACAAATTAAAGCAATTTAGAAAATCGAATACGTCTAGCATACAATTAAGATCGAAAATACAGTCATACGATGCAAGATTTATTCGGATTCATACACAGCGGAATTATAATAGCATAGCATACAAGATAAAGGTAAAAAGATAAGGGATAGAATGCACCAAGGTTTATCCTGGTTCAGTTGTCAACAAGACAACCTACATCCAGTCCTGGCAATCCAACTGGATTTCAGCTTTTCTCCAATAGAAAGAATTGAGACTTGTTTACAGATTGTCCAGTTTCCTCGAAACCTATCTATCTAACTCGAATTCTTTCCTATTGCTTAACCCCTTGATCCTTGCAGTCACTCGA
>NC_021164.2:29125465-29127881 GCF_000331145.2 Cicer arietinum
AATTCTTTTTCAGCTCTCTCAATGATTATGGATAATCTTTTTGGTCTTGATCTGAAAAAGCAATATCAAAATGTCATCAAAATGTTCTTAAGAGTTCTTCACTGTTCTGAAGTATATTCAAAATGTTTTTCATGTGTTATTGAGAGAATGATTGAAAACTGTTTATATAGTTTCTGAAAAACAACTAATAAATCGATTTACCAATCGATTCATTAAAGTTATAAAACAGGTCTAATCGATTTGCCAATCGATTATTGCGAGTCTTGTTTTTCTTGAATCTTGAAACTACATAAACTAATCGATTTCCCAATCGATTCTTTTAAAAACACTTTTCAGTAAATTATGTGCAGACTTATATGAATCGATTGCATAATCGATGTCAGGTGTTTTGTTCCAATAAAAAGTCACACCAATCGATTACTTAATCGATTTACTAAGTCACATAATCGATTCACAAAAATACATAATCGATTTGGCCACAAACTGAGAATTCACCGTGATTTCAAAATATTTGTTTAAATCGATTTGCCAATCGATTGTGTTTAAAACAGTGACTCAGTTAATTTCATGTTAATCGGTGTGCCAATCGATTTGGTAGTATTTTCCTGAAAAGTTCTTACCTGTTGTTTAGTTCAATCGATTTCCCAATCGATTGATACCAAACTTAACATGATTGAAATTCTCACAATAGATTGTCCAATTGATTGTGTTTGTCACAGGTCATGTTACTTTTGAAATATTATTTGCCAATCGATTAGCCTAATAAATGGATTGTCACTGTGACTTGCCCAATCGATTTCCCAATCGATTTGTTTCAATCAGTTTTTACTTTGTGATGTGCACAATCGATTAGCCTGAAAACAGGTTGCCACTGACTTGCGCAATTTTTATTTCTAATTGTGCCAGTCGATTGCCTAATCGATTGTGTAACCACAAACAGTATGTTTCTTTACAACCCTTTTACGAAATCGATCTCCTAATCGATTTGTTCAGTAGATCTTCAACATTTGTTGATTTCTTGAGTTCCAAGCAATTGTCTCAAGTATGTAGGGTTGATTTGTTGTTCCTGAAATCTTGCTCAGTTAAAATGTTAGATTTATCATATGATGTATGAACATTGTATGTTTGTTAATTATGTCAAAATTAGGATTAAGAGGACTAAAGTCCAACAATCTCCCCCTTTTTTGCATAAGTGACAATCATACAATTTTAACTTGAGTTTAGCATTTCAAGACATAATATTAACAACATTTCATAGCATCATATGTACCATTATCAGCTCATAAAATCAGAGTATCAGATTAGAGCATAACAGTACACATGCTATAATATCAGAGCATTCTAATAATTCACTATCAGTCATCAGAGTGTCAAAATTATGCAGCATTCATAAGCAAGTTATAATTTTTCTCCCCCTTTGTCAGTTAAGGCAAAAAGGCAGAAAAAAATTTTCTCCCCCTATGTTAATAAACATAAGCACTGGGGGTTGAAATTAGAAAACATTGTACCAGAGCTAGAAAACAGTGTATTAGAGCAACAAATGAGCATTTTAAAAGATTATGGCAAATGATTTCAGAGAGTAATGGAATAAACGTTCTAGTGCATTATATATATAGAAGAAATGAATACACCAAGTCATTACAAAACAACACAGATCCTAAACTCCTAATCTCCTAAACTAGGCTGGTCCTCACTATTATCTACGGAGAGGCAGAGACCGCTGTATTACCCTCAGCAGGTGTCTCCTCAACGTGAGTTGCAGGATGATCTAGGGGAGTTAGGTTAGGTTCCTCTGTTGCTTGACGACCGATGTCTGCTATATCTTCAAATGACAGCTTTATGCCCAAATGCGCTTGAATAGCATCAACATCCTGAACAACTAAATTCAGGGATGCCTGGAGAGTCCTCAGATTTGCTTCCATTCTGGCATGTGACTCTAGCATTTTGGCATTGTGAGCCATTTGAGCTTCTATGAATTCCATTAATTTTGTAACAAACTCAGGAGGGGCTGTTTCAGTAGCTGGTTGAGGCTGAGGTTGAGCTGGTTCAACATTAGGCTGAGGTCTTATCCAAATACCATGTAACCTTTTCAATTGCATTTGGTTTACAATTGATTCTCCAAAAATTAGAGTGGTCTTCGAAGATTCTTCATTACCCAACGATACCTTGAAGTGTTTCAGAATCTTGGTAATCAGTTGTGGATAAGGCAGCATAAGCTTACTCTGTGAAGCCTCCAGCATGTGCCTTAGCACAATCCAGGCCCAGCTCATCCTGAGCTCCTTTGACAAACCCCATAGCAGTAATATATCCAACTTCTGGACTACTGCATGGTTACCGGATCGTGGTACAAGCATCCGGGTCAGCGTATACATCAGCATTCGATTTTGGACCTTCATTTGACCGATAGGCAATGAAA
>NC_021164.2:29127893-29129893 GCF_000331145.2 Cicer arietinum
CTGAGGTCTTATCCAAATACCATGTAACCTTTTCAATTGCATTTGGTTTACAATTGATTCTCCAAAAATTAGAGTGGTCTTCGAAGATTCTTCATTACCCAACGATACCTTGAAGTGTTTCAGAATCTTGGTAATCAGTTGTGGATAAGGCAGCATAAGCTTACTCTGTGAAGCCTCCAGCATGTGCCTTAGCACAATCCAGGCCCAGCTCATCCTGAGCTCCTTTGACAAACCCCATAGCAGTAATATATCCAACTTCTGGACTACTGCATGGTTACCGGATCGTGGTACAAGCATCCGGGTCAGCGTATACATCAGCATTCGATTTTGGACCTTCATTTGACCAATAGGCAATGAAATGGTTTCAACAAAACCATCAATCATCAGGTCCTTAACAGCAGTATGCCTGTCAACCGATTCTTCCCATCCTTCGTCAGCAGTATCAGCTTCAGAACTGTCGTCTATAGATTTTCCGTGAAATGGCAATCCAGATAAAGTAGAAAAATCTTCAAAGGACATAGCTATCCTTTTCCCTTTAACCTGAGCCTTTAAACCTTCTTCAGTCAGCTTGAACGTTGAGTAGAATTCCCTTATCAATCTTGGATATCTATCAAGAGTAGAGGAGAGAAAGCTCTCAAGGCCGTGAAATCTCAGATGATTTTGGAAAGTAAAACCGTCTGCATCAAAATATGTAAAATCCAGAGTCCTTGCCTCATGGATTTTTCTCTTAAGAAAGTCTGATGGAATGGTAGGTTCTACATCTTTTTCCTTAGATGCAGGAGCTTTTTTAGGTGGGGGTGAAGACACTGGTTTCTTCTTCTTTTTCTGTGAGATTTCCTTCATGGCGTCAGCCATGAGTTTTTCAGTTGGTGGTTCCTTTCTCTTTTTGGGTTTCTCTTGAATAGCAGCAGGTGCCTTGCCTTTATCCTTGGCAAGAATTTTATGTGTAGGAATGGGTACTCTTTTGGTTAAAGTAGGTGGTGGTGAAGGGGTTCCACTGGATGAAGATGATGGTGAGGGGGTGCGTGCTTGGGTTTGTTTAACTCGTGCCATAATTGTAAGTAGAAGTAGTTTGAATGTAGATAGTAACAGAGAACAATTGCAGAAACAGAACAAAGAGATGAAGCAGAGAAAAAATAGTGAAATCTGGAGAAATGCAGTGCAGAAATTGATTGATAACTATTCCTATTTAAACCCTTAAATGTGTAAATCGATTGCCCAATCGATTATGTTACCGTTGCTGGGTAATGTCAATCGATTTAGTAATTATTACATTCAACGGCTAGTAAAGAAGAGTCACAACGGTCATATTGTAAATCGATTCCCAAGTCGATTTCCAGATTTACTCAATCGATGTCCAAATCGATAGTTTAAAGTTGAAAGTTGAACTAGTCGATTTCCCAATCGACGCTCGGGCAAGTTAAATTTTTTTTTCTGAACTTTGAATTCTGGGGCCAACACAATCGATTCCCACATCGATTTTGTAAACCATTTACCAAGCTGGTAATCGATTCCCAAATCGATTTAACTGGAAAACACTGCAAGCACCAGAAGTGTCCTGTGAAAGGATTCAAAGATCATACCTCACTAGGATCAATGATCCCTAGTTTCATCCTTATATGCAGGAAACTTTCTCTTGGTAAAGCTTTGGTAAATATGTCAGCTAGCTGTTCGGCTGTGTTAACATACTCAAGCTTAATGATTTCATTTTGAAAGTGATCCCTTATAAAATGATGTCTTACTTCAATGTGCTTGGTCCTGGAGTGCATCAATGGATTCTTAGTAATACTTATTGCACTTGTGTTATCACACATGATAGGTACTGTTCCCAAGTCAACACCAAAATCCAATAAATGTTGTTTCATCCAAAGAATCTGAGCACAGCAGCTCCCAGCTGCAATATATTCAGCTTCAGCAGTCGATAAAGCAATGCTAGTCTGTTTCTTGCTGAACCACGACACAAGAGAGTTTCCAAGTAGATGACAAGTTCCTGAGGTACT
>NC_021164.2:29131577-29133420 GCF_000331145.2 Cicer arietinum
AGTCTTAACCAGTTTGCTTCTCTCACAGGAGTCACAAAGTCTATCCTTAGTAAACTTCTTATTAGGGAGACCTATAACTAGCTGTTTGCTAACAAGTCTATTCAAATGATCTATATGAATATGCGCTATACGTTTATGCCATAACCAAGTCTCATATGAATTAGATAACAAGCAACATATAGTACTTGGTAAAGAATTAAATTCTAACATATAAATGTTATTAATTCTATCACCAACTAGCTTTATGTGTTTGTCATCTTTATGCTCAATAATACAAGATTGTGATGAAAAACTTACCTGGAAACCTTTATCACATAGCTGGCTTATACTCAACAGATTGTGTTTTAGCCCTTCTACATACAAGACATTTTTGATTACTGCAGTTGACTCATTTCCTATGTCACCAATTCCAATAATCTTTTCTCTATTGTTGTCACCATATTTGACAAAACCTCCTTCCTTTAATGTCAAGGACAGGAATTTGGATTTGTCTCCTGTCATGTGCTTTGAGCATCCGCTATCTAAATACCAAGAATGCTTAGTGGATGTCAAGCACACCTGTAACACACAATCAGAATTTTATTTTAGGTCCCCAATTCAAATTGGGTCCTAGAAGGTTAATGTCAAAAACAGATTTCTTTGCTATCCAAACTTGCTTCCATCCTCTATTGGCTAATTTTTTAAATTTGCAATTTGAAACAAAATGTCCCTTTCTGAAACAGAAATGACATTTGCCATCAAAGGATGAATGTTTGTTTGGTTTAGTAAATATGTCATACATATTCCTTGAAATAGCAGATTTCTGACCATGTTTGACATTTCTGGTTTTCATATAACCAATACCATATCTATTTTTATTCCTTTTAACATGCATATTGGGTTTATATCCTAAACCAGATTTTTCATGAACATGTCTTTGATTGCTAAGTATGACATTCAGTTTATCTTCACTACTAGCAAACTTCAATAAATCAGATTTTAATGATGCAACATTTTTTTCAAGTTCAATGCATTTTGCAGATTTGTCATGTGAATCCTTTTTCAGTTGTTCATACAAATTTTCAATTTCTTTATGATCATTTTTCATTTGCTCAAACATTTTCTTTGTACTTATCAGCTGTTTAATATAATTCACATACTCATCATGCAATTCATTGAAAGCTTCTTGCAGTTCATCATAAGATGGATTAGATTGTGAACTAACCTCATTTTCTGATTCTGAGTCGGTATTTGCCATGAGACATAGATTTGCTTCTTCTTCATTTGAAGAGGCAGAGGATTCTTCGTTGTCATTCCATGCAACATATGCTTTTCTGGTTTTGGTGGCTGGTTCCTTGCCTTTAGTTTTTGTAGCTCTATTTTTGTTCTGCAACTTGTAACACTCAGACTTTATGTGACCTGTTTTACCGCACTCATAACAGGTAATTGTCTTGTTGTCACTAGTCTTAGAACTGGATGGCTTTCTGAATTTGTTGTCTTTCTTTTTCAGAAGTTTCTTAAACTTTTTGACAAGCAAACCAATCTCAGGTTCTTCATCAGTCTCACTGCTTGATTCATCTGAGCAACTATCTTGTTTAGTTTTTGATTGATGCGTTTGGGCTTTCAAAGTCAGTCCTTTCTTTTTCCTGCTATCTTGTTCTGACTCATCTAGTCTATGCAACTCCATTTCGTGCTCCCCGAGTTTTCCGAATAGTGTTGCAGTGGTCATTTTTGCTAGATCTTTCGATTCAGCAATAGCAGTTATTTTGGGCTGCCATTCTCTGGTTAAACATCTCATGATCTTTCCAATTTGATGTTCATTCTCCACATGTTTTCCCAGGGCATGAAGGTTGTTTATAACGTG
>NC_021164.2:29133516-29133919 GCF_000331145.2 Cicer arietinum
CCCACATTTCCTTTGCTGATTTACAGTTTGATACCCTAAAGAATTCTTCTGCACACAAAGAAGATGTTATAATATTCTTAGCTTTAGCATTATAACCTACCTTCTTTTTATCGTCCTCAGACCATTCGGATCTGGGCTTGGGGATCATCAAATCATTTGTTCTAGCAATTTTAGGTATGTTTAGGGATCAGTGAATCATTAGTTCCAGCAATTTTAGGTATGTAGGGTCCATTTTCAACAGCATCTAGAATATCAATACCACTAGCTTCGAGAAATATCAGCATCCTATGTTTCCAATACATGTATGCGGTTCCATTGAAGGCTGGGGGTCTTGCAAGTGAAGCGCCTTCTCCTAGAAAATCAATTGAGGCCATATTCCTTTTATGAGTTTTACCTTTAAAAA
>NC_021164.2:29135256-29136621 GCF_000331145.2 Cicer arietinum
TAATCGATTTGCCAATCGATTATCGCGAGTCTTGTTTTTCTTGAATCTTGAAACTACATAAACTAATCGATTTCCCAATCGATTCTTTTAAAAACACTTTTCAGTAAATTATGTGCAGACTTATATGAATCGATTGCATAATCGATGTCAGGTGTTTTGTTCCAATAAAAAGTCACACCAATCGATTACTTAATCGATTTACTAAGTCACATAATCGATTCACAAAAATACATAATCGATTTGGCCACAAACTGAGAATTCACTGTGATTTCAAAATATTTGTTTCAATCGATTTGCCAATCGATTGTGTTTAAAACAATGACTCAATTAATTTCATGTTAATGGTGTGCCAATCGATTTGGTAGTATTTTCCTGAAAAGTTCTTACCTGTTGTTTAGTTCAAGATTGATACCAAACTTAACATGATTGAAATTCTCACAATAGATTGTCCAATCGATTGTGTTTGTCACAGGTCATGTTACTTTTGAAATATTATTTAAGCAATCGATTTGCCAATCGATTAGCCTAATAAATGGATTGTCACTGTGACTTACCCAATCGATTTCCCAATCGATTTGTTACAATCAGTTTTTACTTTGTGATGTGCACAATCGATTTGCCAATCGATTAGCCTGAAAACAGGTTGCCACTGACTTGCGCAATTTTTATTTCTAATTGTGCCAGTCGGTTGCCTAATCAATTGTGTAACCACAAACAATATGTTTCCTTACAACCCTTTTACGAAATCGATTTCCTAATCGATTTGTTCAGTAGATCTTCAACATTTGTTGATTTCTTGAGTTCCAAGCTATTGTCTCAAGTATGTAGGGTTGATTTGTTGTTCCTGAAATCTTGCTCAGTTAAAATGTTAGATTTATCATATGATGTATGAACATTGTATGTTTGTTAATTATGTCAAAATTAGGATTAAGAGGACTAAAGTCCAACACAATTTTATATAACATTGAAACGTCATTAAATTAATTAATTTATTTATTTATTGCATAATAAATGTTTGATCTATTTTTATTTATTACGGATGTGAAATATTGTTGATTTTAAGTGGTTAAATTTATATTGATTATTGAAAATTATTTATATTATCTATATCATTATAAAATATGTTTGAAAAAATGCGGGTGTCATGGTCAATATTTTTTGTTACCATGTTGGCTGGAAATAATTCTTATTTTAAAATTATGTGCATTATTCACTAAGATTTCACATCTTATTAAAGTATCGTTTTCAAAGACTAAGAACTTCAAGAAACGAGGAGTTCTATAGTTTTGATAAACTATTCTATTAGAGTAGGTTAGTAGTTCAAAAATTAATAGATATAGTGTCTTTAATGTATTATATTTTAAG
>NC_021164.2:29137121-29152868 GCF_000331145.2 Cicer arietinum
TTAATTTATTTATCGACGAGTAATTCTAAACGGCATCAAAATAACTTCTTGATCATATAAACTTGAAAATATTATTAACTTTGGCTAAAAAGCCTCCGAGCCAAAATCCAAAATACATAAAAATGCATAAAGTGTACTTTAAAATTATGGGTCTTACAGAGGGCGAAAATGACCTTAATATTAATCCAATGACATAAATACACCTATTGGATGCAAAAAATCGGTTAAAAACCCTAATTGGACTAGAATAAGCATAAGGACGACGAAAATGACCTAAATGTTAATCCAATGACACACACACAACTATTTGATGCCCATGAATGGTTAAAACCCCTAATTGGACTAGAATAAGCCTAAGGAGGACATACCTAAATGTTAATCCAATGACACAAATGAACTTTTTGGATGCACAAGATTGGTTAAAAACCCTAAATGAACTAGAATAAGCCTAGAGAGGACGAAAATGACCTAAATGTTAATCCAATGGCACAAACCCACATATTGGATGTACAGGATTGGTTAAAAACCCTAATTGGACTAGAATAAGACTAGGGAGGACGAAAAATGACTTAAATGTTTATCCAATGATACAAACACACGTATTGGATGCAAAAGATTGGTTAAAACTCTAATTGGACTAGAATAAGCCTAGGGAGAATGAAAATGACCTAAACGTTAATCCAATGACACAAATGAACTTATTGGATGCACAAGATTGGTTAAAAACGCTAAAAAGGCTAGAATATGCTTAGGGAGGACGAAAATGGGCTAAATGTTAATCCAATGACTCAAACACACAAATACACCTATTGGATGCACAAGATTAATTGGACTAGAGTAAGCCTAGGGACGGCGAAAATGACCTAAATATTAATCCAACGACACAAATACACCTATTGGAAGCAAAAAATTGGTTAAAAACCCTAACAGGACTAGAATAAGCCTAGGGACGACGAAAATGACTTAAATGTTAATCCAATGACACAAACACAACTATTTGATGCCCATGAATGGTTAAAAACCCTAATTGGACTAGAATAAGCCTCAGGAGGACATAACTAAATGTTAATCCAATAACACAAATGAACTTTTTTGATGCACAAGATTGGTTAAAAACCCTAAATGGACTAGAATAAACATAGGAAGGACGGAAATGACCTAATTGTTAATCCAATGGCACAATCACACATATTGGATGCCCAAGATTGGTTAAAATTCCTAATTGGACTAGCATAAGCATTGAGAGGACGAAAATGACATAAATGTTAATCCAATAACGCAAATGAACTTATTGGATGCACAAGATTCGAAAAAAAAACCTAAATGACGTAGAATATGATTAAGGATAACGAAAATGAACTTAATATTGTTTCAATGACACAAATACACCTATTGGATGCACAAGATTGGTTAAAAACCCTAATCGGACTAGAATTAGCCTAGAAAAGACAAAAATGACCTAAATATTAATCCAATGAAACAAACACACCTATTGGATGCACAAGATTGGTTAAAAACCTTAATTGCACTAGAATAAACCTAGGGAGGACGAATTTGATCTTAATGTTAATCCAATGACACAAATGAACTTATTGGATGCACAAGATTAGTTAAAAATGCTACATGCTCTAGAATTAGCTTAGGGAGGACAAAAATGGACTAAATGTTAATCGATTGACACAAACACGCCTACTGGATGTACAACGTTGGTTAAAAACCCAAATTGGACTAAAATAAGCCTAGGGAGGACGAGGATGACCGAAATGTTAATCCAATGACTCAAATAAACTTATTGGATGCACAAGATTGTTAAAAACCCTAAAAAGACTAGAATAAGCATAGGGAGGACCAAAATGACCTAAATGTTAATAGCATGACACTAACACACGTATTGGATGCAAAAGATTGGTTAAAAACTCTAATTGGACTAGAATAAGCCTAGGGAGAACGGAAATGACCTAAACGTTAATCCAATGACAAAAACGAAATTATTGGATGCACAAGATTTGTTCAAAACCCTAAAAAGACTAGAATAAGCATAGGGAGGACTAAAATGACCTAAATGTTAATAGCATGACACTAACACACGTATTGGATGCAAAAGATTGGTTAAAAACTCTAATTGGACTAGAATAAGCCTAGGGAGAACGGAAATGACCTAAACGTTAATCCAATGACACAAATGAACTTATTGGATGCACAAGATTTGTTAAAAATGCTTAATGGATAAGAATAAACTTGGGGAGGACGAAAATGGCCTTAATGACACAAACACGCCTATTGGATGAACAAGGTTGGTTAAAAACTCTAATTGGAAAAGAATAAGCCTAGGGAGGGAGAAAACGACCTAACTATTAATCCAATGACACAAATACACCTATTGGATGCACAAGATAGGTTAAAAAACCTAGTTGGACTAGAATAAGCCTAGGGAGGACGAAAATGACCTAAATGTTCATCGAATGACACAAACACGCCTATTGGATGAACAAGGTTGGTTAAAAACTCTAATTGGAAAAGAATAAGCCTAGGGAGGGAGAAAACGACCTAACTATTAATCCAATGACACAAATACACCTATTGGATGCACAAGATAGGTTAAAAAACCTAGTTGGACTAGAATAAGCCTAGGGAGAACGGAAATGACCTAAACGTTAATCCAATGACACAAATGAACTTATTGGACGCACAAGATTGGTTAAAAACCCTAATTAGACTAGAATAAGCTTAGGGAAGACGAAAGACCTAAATGTTAATCAAACGACACAAATGAACCTATTGGATGGACAAGATTGGTTAAAATCCCTAAAAGAACTAGAATCAGCCTAGGGAGGACGAAAATGACTTAAACGACTTAAATGTTAATCCAATGACCCAAACACACCTATTGAATGCACTAGATTGGTTAAAATCCTAATTGGACTAAAATATACCTATGGAGGACAAAAATGACCTACATGTTAATCCAATGACACAAATGAACTTATTTGATGCACAAGATTAGTTAAAACCCTTAATTGGACTAGATTAAGCCAAGGGAGGACGAAAATGACCTAAATATTAATCCAATAACACAAACACACCTATTGGATGCACAATATTGGTTAAAATCCCAAATAGGACTAGAATAAGCAAAGGGATGAGGAATATGACTTAAATGTTAATCCAGTGACACAAATGAACTTGTTGGATGCACAAGATTGGTTAAAAACGCTAAAAAGGCTAGAATATGCTTAAGGAGCTCAAAAATGAGCTAAATGATAATAAAATGACACAAGCACACCTATTGGTTTGACAAGGTTGGTTAAAAAGCTTAATTGGACTAGAATAAGCCTATGGAGGGCGAAAATGACCTAAATATTAATCGAACGACACAAATACACCTATTGGAAGCAAAAAATTGGTTAAAACTCCTAATTGGACAAGAATAAGTCTAGGGACGACGAAAATGACCTAAATGTTAATCCAATGACACAAACACAACTATTTGATGCCCATGAATGGTTAAAAAGCCTAATTGGACTATAATAAGCCTCAGGAGGACATACGCAAATGTTATCCAATAACACAAATGAACTTTTTTGATGCACAACATTGGTTAAAAACCCTAAATGGACTAGAATAAACCTAGGGAGGACGAAAATGACCTAAATGTTAATCCAATGGCACAAATACACATATTGGATGCACAAGATTGGTTAAAAACCCTAATTGGACTAGAATAAGCCTTGGGAGGACGAAAATGACCTAAATGTTAATCCAATAACACAAATGAACTTATTGGATGCACAAGATTGGAAAAAAAAACCCTAAATGACGTAGAATAAGATTAAGGATAACGAAAATGAACTTAGTGTTATTTCAAAGACACAAATACACCTATTGGATGCACAAGATTGGTTAAAAACCTTAATTGGACTAGAATAAGCTTAGGGAAGACAAAAATGAGCTAAATATTAATCCAATGACACACCTATTGGATGCACAAGATTGGTTAAAAACCTTAATCGGACTAGAATAAACTTAGGGAGGACGAATTTGATCTTAATGTTAATCCAATGACACAAATGAACTTATTGGACGCACAAGATTAGTTAAAAATGCTAAATGGTCTAGAATAAGCTGAGGGAGGACGAAAATGGAATAAATGCCTACCGGATGCACAAGGTTGGTTAAAAACCATAATTGGACTAGAATAAGCCTAGGGAGGGAGAAATTGACCTAAATATTAATCCAATGACACAAATAGACATATTGGATGCACATGATTGGTTAAAAACTTTAGTTGGACTAGAATAACCCTGGGGAGGGAGAAAATTACCTAAATATTAATCCAATGACACAAATAGACCTATTGGATGAACAAGGTTGGTTAAAAATCTCAATTGGACTAGAAAAAGCATAGGGAGAGAGAAAATGACCTAAATATTAATTGAATGACACAAATACACCTATTGGATGCACAAGATTGGTTAAAAACCCTAATTGGACTTGAATAAGCCTAGGGAGGACAAAAATGACCTAAATGTTAATCCAATGACACATACACACCTATTAGATGCACATGATTGGTTAAAAACCGTAATTGGAATAGAATAAGCCTAGGCAGGACGAAAATGACCTAAATGTTAATCCAATGACACAAACGAACTTATTAGATGCAAAAGAT
Source organism: Cicer arietinum (assembly GCF_000331145.2). NCBI lineage: Eukaryota > Viridiplantae > Streptophyta > Magnoliopsida > Fabales > Fabaceae > Cicer > Cicer arietinum. The sequence continues at coordinate 29,141,791 of NC_021164.2, forward strand.
TGGTTAAAAACCCTAAATGGACTAGAATTAGCCTAGGAAGGACGAAAATGACCTAAATGTTAAATGAATGACACAAAAAGATGTATTTGATGCACAAGATTGGTTAAAAACTCTAATTGGACTAGAATAAGACTATTGAGAATGAAAATGATCTAGATGTTAATCCAATGACAAAAATGAAATTATTTGATGCTCAAGATTGGACAAAAACCCTAAATGGATTAGAATAAGCCTAGGGAGGACGAAAATGACCAAAATTCTAATCCAATAACACAAAAACACTTCTTGGGGAAAACGAAAATGACCTAAACGTTAATCCAATGGCACAAATAAACTTCTTGGATGCACAAGATTGGTTAAAAACCCTAAATGAACTAGAATAAGCCTAGGGAGGACGAAAATGGCATAAATGTTAATCCAATGACACAAACACATCTTTTGGATGGATAGGACTGGTTAAAGACCCTATTTGGACTAAAACAAGCCTAGGGAAGACGATAGACCTAAATGTGAATCAAACTTCTCAAATGAACCAATTGGATGCACTATATTGGTTAAAAAACCTAACTGGACTAGAATAAGCCTAGGGACGACAAAAATGTCCTAAATTTTAATCCAATGACACAAATTAACTTATTGAATGCACAAGATTAGTTTAAAATCCTTAATGGACTAAAATAAGGTTAAGGAGAAAGAAAGTGACTTAAATGTTATTCCAATGACACAAATACACCTATAGGATGCACAAGATTTGTTAAAAAATCCTCTTCGGAGTAGAATATAGATAGGGATGACGAAAATGACCTAAATGTTAATCCAATGACATAAATGTACTTATTCGATGCATAAGATTGGTTAGAAACAATAAATGGACTAGATCAAGCCCAGGGAAGAAGAAAATGACCTTAAGATTTATCCAATAACACAAACACAACTATTGGATGCACAAGATTGGTTAAAATCCCAAATTGGACTAGAATAAGCCTTGGGAGGACGAATATGACCTTAATGTCAATCCAATGACACAAATGAACTTATTGAATGCACAAGATTGGTTAAAAATGCTAAATAAACTAGAATAAGCTTAGGGAGGACGAAAATGAGCTAAATGTTAATCCAATGACACAAACACACCTGTTGGTTTGACTAGGTTGGTTAAAAACCCTAATTGGACTAGAATAAGCCTAGGGAGGACGAAAATGAACTAAATATTAATCTAAGAACACAAACACAACTATTGGATGCACAAAATTGGTTAATAACCGTAATGGGACTTGAATAAGCCAAGGGAGGACGAAAATTACCTAAATGTTAATCCAATTCTACAAACACAACTATTGGATGCAAACAATTGGTTAAAAACCCTAATTGGACTAGAATAAGCTTAGGGAGGACGAATATTACCTATATGCTAATCTAATTACACAACTGAACTTATTGGATGCTCAAGATTGGTTAAAAACCCTAAATGGACTAGAATATTCATAAGGAGGACGAAAATGACCTAAATGTTAATCCAATGACACAAACCTACGTAATGGATGCATAAGAGTAGTTAAAAACCCTAATTGGACTAGAATAAGCCTACGGAAGACAAAAATGACATAAATGAACTTATTAGATGCACAAGATTAGACAAAAACCCAAAATGACGTAGAATAAGCTTAGGGATGACGAAAATGAACTAAATGTTAATCCAATGACACAAACACACCTATTGAATGTACAAGATTGGTTAAAAATCCTAATTGAACTAGAATAAGCCTAGGGAGGGCGAAAATGACCTAACTATTAATCGAACGACATAAATACACCTATTGGAAGCAAAAAATTGGTTCAAAACCCTAATTGGACAAGAATAAGCCTAGGGACGACGAAAATGACCTAACTGTTAATCCAATGACACAAACACAACTATTTGATGCCCATGAATGGTTAAAAAGCCTAATTGGACTAGAATAAGCCTCAGGAGGACATACGCAAATGTTATCCAATAACACAAATGAACTTTTTTGATGCACAACATTGGTTAAAAACCCTAAATGGACTAGAATAAACCTAGGGAGGACGAAAATGACCTAAATGTTAATCCAATGGCACAAACACACATATTGGATGCACAAGATTGGTTAAAAACCCTAATTGGACTAGAATAAGCCTTGGGAGGACAAAAATGACCTAAATGTTAATCCAATAACACAAATGAACTTATTGGATGCACAAGATTGGAAAAAAACCCTAAATGACGTAGAATAAGATTAAGGATAACGAAAATGAACTTAATATTATTTCAATGACACAAATACACCTATTGGATGCACAAGATTGGTTAAAAACCCTAATTGGACTAGAATAAGCCTTGGGAGGACAAAAATGACCTAAATGTTAATCCAATAACACAAATGAACTTATTGGATGCACAAGATTGGTTAAAAACCTTAATTGGACTAGAATAAACCTAGGGAGGACGAATTTGATCTTAATGTTAATCCAATGACACAAATGAACTTATTGGATGCATAAGATTAGTTAAAAATGCTAAATGGTTTAGAATTAGCTTAGGGAGGACAAAAATGGACTAAATGTTAATCGATTGACACAAACACGCCTTCTGGATGTACAACGTTGGTTTAAAACCCAAATTGGACTAAAATAAGCCTAGGGAGGACGAGTATGACCGAAATGTTAATCCAATGACTCAAATAAACTTATTGGATGCACAAGATTGTTAAAAATCCTAAAAAGACTAGAATAAGCATAGGGAGGACCAAAATGACCTAAATGTTAATAGCATGACACTAACACACGTATTGGATGCAAAAGATTGGTTAAAAACTCTAATTGGACTAGAATAAGCATAGGGAGAACGGAAATGACCTAAACGTTAATCCAATGACACAAATGAACTTATTGGATGCACAGGATTTGTCAAAAATGCTTAATGGATAAGAATAAACTTGGGGAGGACGAAAATGGCCATAATGACACAAACACGCCTTTTGGATGAACAAGGTTGGTTAAAAACTCTAATTGGAAAAGAATAAGCCTAGGGAGGGAGAAAACGACCTAACTATTAATCCAATGACACAAATACACCTATTGGATGCACAAGATAGGTTAAAAAACCTAATTGGACTAGAATAAGCCTAGGGATGACGAATATGACCTAAATATTAATCCAATTACTCGAATAAACTTATTGGATGCACAAAATTGGTTAAAAACCCTAAAAAGACTAGAATAAGCATAGGGAGGATGAAAATGACGTAAATGTTAATCGAATGACACAAACACACGTATTGGATGCAAAAGATTGGTTAAAAACTATAATTGGACTAAAACAAGCCTATGGAGAACAAAAATGACCTAAATGTTAATCCAATTACACAAATGAACTTATTGGATGCACAAGATTGGTTAAAAAACCCTAATTAGACTAGAAGAAGCTTAGGGAAGACGAAAGACCTAAATGTTAATCAAACGACACAAATGAACCTATTGGATGGACAAGATTGGTTAAAATCCCTAAATGAACTAGAATAAGCCTAGAGAGGACGAAAATGACTTAAACGACTTAAATGTTAATCCAATGACCCAAACAAACCTATTGAATGCACTAGATTGGTTAAAATCCTAATTGGACTAAAATATACCTAGGGAGGACAAAAATGACCTACATGTTAATCCAATGACACAAATGAACTTATTTGATGCACAAGATTAGTTAAAACCCTTAATTGGACTAGAATAAGCCAAGGGAGGACGAAAATGATCTAAATATTAATCCAATAACACAAACACACCTATTGGATGCACAAGATTGTTTAAAATCCCAAATAGGACTAGAATGAGCCAAGGGATGAGGAATATGACTTAAATGTTGATCCAGTGACACAAATGAACTTATTGGATGCACAAGATTGGTTAAAAACGCTAAAAAGGCTACAATATGCTTAGGGAGGTCGAAAATGAGCTAAATGATAATACAATGACACAAACACACCTATTGGTTTGACAAGGTTGGTTAAAAAGCTTAATTGGACTAGAATAAGCCTAGGGAGGGCACAAATGACCTAAATATTAATCCAACGACACAAATACACCTATTGGAAGCAAAAAATTAGTTAAAAACCCTAATTGGACAGAATAAGCCTAGGGACGATGAAAATGACCTAAATGTTAATCCAATGACACAAACACAACTATTTGATGCCCATGAATGGTTAAAAACCCTAATTGGACTAGAATAAGCCTCAGGAGGACATACGTAAATGTTATCCAATAACACAAATGAACTTTTTTGATGCACAACATTGGTTAAAAACCCTAAATGGACTAGAATAAACATAGGAAGGACGAAAATGACCTAATTGTTAATCCAATGGCACAATCAGACATATTGGATGCCCAAGATTGGTTAAAATTCCTAATTGGACTAGCATAAGCATTGAGAGGACGAAAATGACATAAATGTTAATCCAATAACACAAATGAACTTATTGGATGCACAAGATTGGAAAAAAAACCTAAATGACGTAGAATATGATTAAGGATAACTAAAATGAACTTAATATTATTTCAATGACACAAATACACCTATTGGATGCACAAGATTGGTTAAAAACCCTAATTGGACTAGAATAATCCTAGAAAAGACAAAAATGACCTAAATATTAATCCAATGACACAAACACACCTATTGGATGCACAAGATTGGTTAAAAACCATAATTGGACAAGAATAAACCTAGGGAGGATGAATTTGATCTTAATGTTAATCCAATGACACAAATGAACTTTTTGGATGCACAAGATTAGTTAAAAATGCTAAATGGTCTAGAATTAGCTTAGGGAACTAAATGTTAATCGATTGACACAAACACGCCTATTGGATGTACAAGGTTGGTTAAAAACCCAAATTGGACTAAAATAAGCCTAGGGAGGACGAGTATGACCGAAATGTTAATCCAACGACTCAAATAAACTTATTGGATGCACAAGATTGTTCAAAACCCTAAAAAGACTAGAATAAGCATAGGGAGGACCAAAATGACCTAAATGTTAATTGCATGACACTAACACACGTATTGGATGCAAAAGATTGGTTAAAAACTATAATTGGACTAGAATAAGCCTAGGGAGAACGGAAATGACCTAAATGTTAATCCAATGACACAAATGAACTTATTGGATGCACAAGATTTGTTAAAAATGCTTAATGGATAAGAATAAACTTGGGGAGGACGAAAATGGCCTTAATGACACAAACACGCCTATTGGATGAACAAGGTTGCTTAAAAACTCTAATTGTAAAAGAATAAGCCTAGGGAGGGAGAAAACGACCTAACTATTAATCCAATGACACAAATACACCTATTGGATGCACAAGATAGGTTAAAAACCCTAAATGAACTAGAATAAGCCTAGGGATGACGAATATGACCTAAATATTAATCCAATTACTCGAATAAACTTATTGGATGCACAAAATTGGTTAAAAACCCTAAAAAGACTAGAATAAGCATATGGAGGATGAAAATGACGTAAATGTTAATCGAATGACACAAACACACGTATTGGATGCAAAAGATTGGTTAAAAACTCTAATTGGACTAAAACAAGCCTAGGGAGAACAAAAATGACCTAAATGTTAATCCAATGACACAAATGAACTTATTGGATGCACAAGATTGGTTAAAAATCCTAATTAGACTAGAATAAGCTTAGGGAAGACGAAAGACCTAAATGTTAATCAAATGACACAAATGAACCTATTGGATGGACAAGATTGGTTAAAATCCCTAAATGAACTAGAATAAGCCTAGGGAGGACGAAAATGACTTAAACGACTTAAATGTTAATCCAATGACCCAAACACACCTATTGAATGCACTAGATTGGTTAAAATCCTAATTGGACTAAAATATACCTAGGGAGGACAAAAATGACCTACATGTTAATCCAATGACACAAATGAACTTATTTGATGCACAAGATTGGTTAAAACCCTTAATTGGACTAGATTAAGCCAAGGGAGGACGAAAATGACCTAAATATTAATCCAATAACACAAACACACCTATTGGAAGCACAATATTGGTTAAAATCCCAAATAGGACTAGAATAAGCCAAGGGATAATCCAATGACACAAATGAACTTATTGGATGCACAAGATTGGTTAAAAACGCTAAAAAGGCTAGAATATGCTTAGGGAGGTCAAAAATGAGCTAAATGATAATACAATCACACAAACACACCTATTGGTTTGACAAGGTTGGTTAAAAAGCTTAATTGGACTAGAATAAGCCTATGGAGGGCGAAAATGACCTAAATATTAATCGAACGACACAAATACACCTATTGGAAGCAAAAAATTGGTTAAAACCCCTAATTGGACAAGAATAAGCCTAGGGACGACGAAAATGACCTAAATGTTAATCCAATGACACAAACACAACTATTTGATGCCCATGAATGGTTAAAAAGCCTAATTGGTCTATAATAAGCCACAGGAGGACATACGCAAATGTTATCCAATAACACAAATGAACTTTTTTGATGCACAACATTGGTTAAAAACCTTAATTGGACTAGAATAAGCCTTGGGAGGACGAAAATGACCTAAATGTTAATCCAATAACACAAATGAACTTATTGGATGCACAAGATTGGAAAGAAAACCCAAAATGACGTAGAATAAGATTAAGGATAACGAAAATGAACTTAATGTTATTTCAAAGACACAAATACACCTATTGGATGCACAAGATTGGTTAAAAACCTTAATTGGTCTAGAATAAGCTTAGGGAAGACAAAAATGAGCTAAATATTAATCCAATGACACACCTATTGGATGCACAAGATTGGTTAAAAACCCTAATTGGACTAGAATAAGCCTAGGGAGGGAGAAATTGACCTAAATATTAATCCAATGACACACCTATTGGATGCACAAGATTGGTTAAAAACCCTAATTGGACTAGAATAAGCCTAGGGAGGGAGAAATTGACCTAAATATTAATCCAATGACACACCTATTGGATGCACAAGATTGGTTAAAAACCCTAATTGGACTAGAATAAGCCTAGGGAGGGAGAAATTGACCTAAATATTAATCCAATGACACACCTATTGGATGCACAAGATTGGTTAAAAACCCTAATTGGACTAGAATAAGCCTAGGGAGGGAGAAATTGACCTAAATATTAATCCAATGACACACCTATTGGATGCACAAGATTGGTTAAAAACCCTAATTGGACTAGAATAAGCCTAGGGAGGGAGAAATTGACCTAAATATTAATCCAATGACACACCTATTGGATGCACAAGATTGGTTAAAAACCCTAATTGGACTAGAATAAGCCTAGGGAGGGAGAAATTGACCTAAATATTAATCCAATGACACACCTATTGGATGCACAAGATTGGTTAAAAACCCTAATTGGACTTGAATATGCCTAGGGAGGACAAAAATGACCTAAATATTAATCCAATGACACATACACTCCTATTGGATGCACATCATTGGTTAAAAACCGTAATTGGAATAGAATAAGCCTAGGCAGGACGAAAATGACCTAAATGTTAATCCAATGACACAAACGAACTTATTAGATGCAAAAGATTGGTTAAAAACCCTAAATGGACTAGAATTAGCCTGGGAAGGACGAAAATGGCCTAAATGTTAAATGAATGACACAAACAGACGTATTTGATGCACAAGATTGGTTAAAAACTCTAATTGGACTAGAATAAGACTATTGAGAACGAAAATGATCTAGATGTTAATCCAATGACAAAAATGAAATTATTTGATGCTCAGGATTGGACAAAAACCCTAAATGGATTAGAATAAGCCTACGGAGGACGAAAATGACCAAAATTCTAATCCAATAACACAAAAACACTTCTTGGGGAAAACGAAAATGACCTAAACGTTAATCCAATGACAAAAATAAACTTCTTGGATGCACAAGATTGGTTAAAAACCCTAAATGAACTAGAATAAGCATAGGGAGGACAAAAATGGCATAAATGTTAATCCAATGACACAAACACATCTTTTGGATGGATAGGACTGGTTAAAGACCCTATTTGGACTAAAACAAGCCTAGGGAAGACGATAGACCTAAATGTGAATCAAACTTCACAAATGAACCAATTAAATGCACTATATTGGTTAAAAAACCTAATTGGACTAGAATAAGCCTAGGGACGACAAAAATGTCCTAAATTTTAATCCAATGACACAAATTAACTTATTGAATGCACAAGATTAGTTTAAAATCCTAAATGGACTAAAATAAGGTTAAGGAGAAAGAAAGTGACTTAAATGTTATTCCAATGACACAAATACACCTATAGGATGCACAAGATTTGTTAAAAAATCCTCTTCGGAGTAGAATATAGATAGGGATGACGAAAATGACCTAAATGTTAATCCAATGACACAAATGTACTTATTCGATGCACAAGATTGGTTAGAAACAATAAATGGACTAGAACAAGCCCAGGGAAGAAGAAAATGACCTTAAGATTTATCCAATAACACAAACACAACTATTGGATGCACAAGATTGGTTAAAATCCCAAATTGGACTAGAATAAGCCTTGGGAGGACGAATATGACCTTAATGTCAATCCAATGACACAAATGAACTTATTGAATGCACAAGATTGGTTAAAAATGCTAAATAAACTAGAAGAAGCTTAGGGAGGACGAAAATGAGCTAAATGTTAATCCAATGACACAAACACACCTGTTGGTTTGACTAGGTTGGTTAAAAACCCTAATTGGACTAGAATAAGCCTAGGGAGGACGAAAATGAGCTAAATATTAATCTAAGAACACAAACACAACTATTGGATGCACAAAATTTGTTAATAACCGTAATGGGACTTGAATAAGCCAAGGGAGGACGAAAATTACCTAAATGATAATCCAATTCTACAAACACAACTATTGGATGCAAACAATTGGTTAAAAACCCTAATTGGACTAGAATAAGCTTAGGGAGGACGAATATTACCTATATGCTAATCTAATTACACAACTGAACTTATTGGATGCACAAGATTGGTTAAAAACCCTAAATGGACTAGAATATTCATAAGGAGGACGAAAATGACCTAAATGTTAATCCAATGACACAAACCTACGTAATGGATGCATAAGAGTGGTTAAAAACCCTAATTGGACTAGAATAAGCCTACAGAAGACAAAAATGACATAAATGAACTTATTAGATGCACAAGATTAGACAAAAACCCAAAATGACGTAGAATAAGCTTAGGGATGACGAAAATGAACTAAATGTTAATCCAATGACACAAACACACCTATTGAATGTACAAGATTGGTTAAAAACCCTAATTGGACTAGAATAAGCTTAGGGAGGACGAATATTACCTATATGCTAATCTAATTACACAACTGAACTTATTGGATGCACAAGATTGGTTAAAAACCCTAAATGGACTAGAATATTCATAAGGAGGACGAAAATGACCTAACTGTTAATCCAATGACACAAACACAACTATTTGATGCCCATGAATGGTTAAAAAGCCTAATTGGACTAGAATAAGCCTCAGGAGGACATACGCAAATGTTATCCAATAACACAAATGAACTTTTTTGATGCACAACATTGGTTAAAAACCCTAAATGGACTAGAATAAACCTAGGGAGGACGAAAATGACCTAAATGTTAATCCAATGGCACAAACACACATATTGGATGCACAAGATTGGTTAAAAACCCTAATTGGACTAGAATAAGCCTTGGGAGGACGAAAATGACCTAAATGTTAATCCAATAACACAAATGAACTTATTGGAAGCACAAGATTGGAAAAAAAACCCTAAATGACGTAGAATAAGATTAAGGATAACAAAAATGAACTTAATGTTATTTCAATGACACAAATACACCTATTGGATGCACAAGATTGGTTAAAAACCTTAATTGGACTAGAATAAACCTAGGAGGACGAAAATGACCTAAATGTTCATCCAATGACACAAATGAACTTATTAGATGCACAAGATTGGTTAAAAACCCTAATTGGACTAGAATAAACCTAGGAGGACGAAAATGACCTAAATGTTCATCCAATGACACAAATGAACTTATTAGATGCACAAGATTGGTTAAAAACCCTAATTGGACTAGAATAAACCTAGGGAGGACGAATTTGATCTTAATGTTAATCCAATGACACAAATGAACTTATTGGATGCACAAGATTAGTTAAAAATGCTAAATGGTCTAGAATAAGCTGAGGGAGGACGAAAATGGACTAAATGCCTATTGGATGCACAAGGTTGGTTAAAAATCCTAATTGGACTAGAATAAGCCTAGGGAGGGAGAAATTGACCTAAATATTAATCCAATGACACAAATAGACATACTGGATGCACATGATTGGTTAAAAACTTTAGTTGGACTACAATATGTTGGACTTTAGTCCTCTTAATCCTAGTTTTGACATAATTAACAAACATACAATGTTTATACATCATATGATAAATCTAACATTTCAATTGAGCAAGATTTCAGGAACAACAATCCAATCCTACACACTTGAAACAAATTGCTTGGAACACAAGAAATCAACAAAAGTTGAATTTTGACTGAGTAAATCGATTGGGAAATCGATTTCATAACAAGGGTGTAAGGAAACTTAACTGTTTGTGATTGTATAATCGATTGGGCAATCGACTGACAAAATTAGAAATGAAAATTGCACAAGTCAGTGGCACCTTGTTTTACAGGCTAATCGATTGTACACTTCACAAAGTAAACCTGATTGAAACAAATCGATTGGGAAATCGATTGTACAAGTCACAATGACACTCCAGTTTTGAGGGTAATCGATTGGCAAATCGACTGCTTAAGTACTTGTGACAAACACAATCGATTGGACAATCTATTGTGTGAATTTCAATCATGTTAATTTTTGTTGCAATCGATTGGAAAATCGATTGAACTAAACGCCAGGTAAGAACTTTTCAAGCAAATACATACAAATCGATTGGCACGTCGATTAACATCAAAATAGCTGAGTCACTA
>NC_021164.2:29153077-29169969 GCF_000331145.2 Cicer arietinum
TTTAAAGAATCGATTGTTAAATCGATTGGCTTATGTAGTTTCAAGATTCAAGAAAAACAAGACACGCGATAATCGATTGGCTAATCGATTAGACCTGTTTTATAACTTTAAGGAATCGATTGGCAAATCGATTTATTAAGATGTTTTTCAGAAACTATATAAATTGTCTTCAATCATTCTTTCAATAACAATCTGATAAACACTTTGAATATTCTTGATATACAAAAGAACTCTCAACATCACATTGTTAACATACTGAGATTGCTTTTTCAGATCACAGCCAAAAAGATTATCAATAATCAATGAGAGAGCTGAAAAAGTATTCTTGAGAGAAAAGACAATGTTCTCATGAACAATCCTTGAAAATCCAGATTCGTGAGAAGTCACATTGATCAAGATTGAAGACTTCTTTTTGTTCTTCTTTTATTCAGTTTGTAATAATACTTTGAAAAGAAACGAAAGCGAGAAAGCCAGCTTGAAACTGGTGGCTACCTTCTTGGGTGAGAGAGCTCAACAAGAAGGAGTCGTACTTTGATTCTGTGTTAGACTGCTGAGTGTCTACAAGGATCAGAGGGTGATCAATAGGAAAGAGATCATTAGAGATAGATAGGTTTCGGGGATGAAACTGGACAATCTGTAATTGATTCTTTCTATTGGAGAAGAAAATCTGAAATCCGATTGGATTGTCAGGACTGGATGTAGGTTGTCTCGTTGACAACTGAACCAGGATAAATTCTTGGTGCAATCTTCTCTAACCCTTAACTCCTTTAATTTTCTATCTTGCAATATTTGTATGTGTGATTAATATTAGATGCATGTTAAACATATTCTGTGTTAGGTAATATTGTTTAAACTGGAAATTTGACTCGCATGCATCTTGGTTAATCTCTTATCCATCTACTTGTAATTGCTAATCTTGTATGCCGCAATTTAATTCCGCTGTGTGTATGAAATTGATTTAATTTCTTAAAGAACTGATACATTCCGATTATTTCGAGGTCATAATAATCAACAATTGGCCTCAGAGCTTGACTTTTCGAGAGGTAAAACTCATAAAAGGAATATGGCCTCAAACGATTTTCTGGGAGAAGGCGCATCATTAGCAAGACCTCCAGCATTCAACGGAACTGCTTATATGTACTGGAAGCACATGATGCTGATATTCCTGGAAGCCAGTGGCATAGACATCCTTGACGCTGTTGAAAATGGTCCATACATTCCAAGATTGCAGGAACAAATGACTCAATGATTCCCAAGCCTAGAGTCGACTGGTCTGACGACGATAAAAAGAAGGTAGGTTATAATGCTAAGGCTAAAAACATTATAACATCTGCTCTATGTGCAGAAGAATTCTTTAGGGTATCAAACTGCAAGTCAGCAAAAGAAATGTGAGACATTCTTCAAGAAATTTTTATAAAATATTTTTTATATTTATATATGTTTGTTTGGAGGGAAAAAGGAAGGAAAACTAGAAGGAAGGAAAAGGAAAAGAAAATAGTATAAAAGGAAGGAAAAAGGAAGAAAGGAAAAACAAAGGAAAGAAAAAGAAAGGAAAGAAAAGCCATTTTCCATCGTCTTCTTCCTCTGTCCGCGGCCAAATTCTCTCTTTTCTCCCATTTTCGTTTTCGTCGCTTTCTTTTCTTCAAAACTAGTAACCCATGGTTGGGTGAGAGTTAGATCAAGGTTTTCGCAACTCCACTCTTCCTCTTTGATTCGAAAACGAAGAAAAACGGTATTTGAGATCCAAACACAAACCCCTCCGTTTCTTCTAGATCCAAGCTTCATTTCTCGAAGAGATAGAAGGGAAAGTTGCTCACCACCACGCTGCGGTGCTAGTGAACTAATTTGGTAGCGGCGTTGCGAGCGGAGATTTTACCGGAATTACTCGTGGTACCGGAAACGCACGTTAAAGCTAACGCTAAGGTAAGGGCTCCTTCCAACTTCTAGTTTGCATTAGGGACTCGGCATCAAACTGTCATTTGAAGACGTCGCAGAGATTGGTCGACAAGCTACGGATGAACCTAACCCAAACCCCCTAGTTAACCCTGAGACTCACGGTGAGGAGACACCTGCTGAGGTTAATACAGCGGTCTCAACCTCTCCCTTAGATGATAGTGAGGACCAGCCCACACTAGGTGTTTAGGATCCTTAGGTTTGATACTGTTTTGCTCTGACTTGTTATAATTCTGTGATGTATGATGATTTTTTATAAATGTTATATCATTTGGCTTAATCATCTAAGTTGCTCATTAATTGCATTGATTGATTTTGCCTTTATACATATAAACTTCATTGTTTTTGATGCACTGTGTTATATGTTTCAAACCCAATGCATATGTTCTTTAACATAGGGGGAGAAATTGTTTCTACCTTTTTGACTTAAATGACAAAGGGGGAGAAATATTATAACTTGACAGTTGCATTGTTGATGTTTGTCTGCATGTTGTTATTACTTTGATACTTATGATATAGTTTGCTCTGTTACTTAATAACAAGTAATAATGTTGTTTATAATACACTTATGCTTGTTGTTTTGAAATGCTCAAGTTACAATTGTATGAATTGTCAATTATGCCAAAAAGGGGGAGATTGTTGGATTTTGATCCTTTGATTCCTAATTTTGACATAATTAATAATTCAACAATGTTCATACAATACATGATAAATCTAATATTTGAATTGAGCAAGATTTCAGGAACAACAATCAAATCCTACACACTTGGAACAGGTTGCTTGAAACACAAGAAATCAACAAAAGTTGATTTTTGATTGAAGCAAATCGATTGGGAAATCGATTTCATAACAAAGGTGTAAGGAAACACAACTGTTTGTGTTGGTATAATCGATTGGGCAATCGACTGACTGAATTAGAAATTGAAAATGCACAAGTCAGTGGCACCCCAGTTTTGAGGGTAATCGATTGACAAATCGATTATACAATTCACAAAGTAAACCTGATTGAAATAAATCGATTGGGAAATCGATTGGATAAGTCACAGTGGAAACCCAGTTTTAAGGGTAATCGATTGGCAAATCGATTACTTAAAAATCACTTGCAAAATAACTTTTCCTGTGACATACAAATCGATTGGACAATCTATGTTGTAATATTTCAATCAAGTTAAATTTGGTCGAAATCGATTGGGAAATCGATTGAACCAAATCCCAGGTAAGAACGTTTTCAGACAAATACATACAAATCGATTGGCACGTCGATTAGTATCAAAATAGCTGAGTCACTGACTTAAACTCAATCGATTGGCAAATCGATTGACAAAACCTTTTGAAAACCCAGTGAACTCTGAGCGTGTGACCAAATCGATTTTAAGTATTTGTTAATCGATTATGAAGATTTGATAAATCGATTATGGAATCGATTGATATGTGTTTCAGTTTGAACATAACATCTGCAATCGATTACGAAATCGATTCATATCAGTCTTAACATAATCACTGAGAAATGTTGTTTAAAGAATCGATTGGTAAATCGATTGGGTTATATAGTTTCAAGATTCAAGAAAAACAAGACACACGATAATCGATTGGCAAATCGATTAGACTGGTTTATCACTTTACGAAATCGATTGGTAAATCGATTGATTAATGTGTTTTTCAGAAACTATATAAACTGTCTTCAATCTGTCTTTCAATAACATGAATGATAATAACAATGATATCAATCTGAAATATACATTGAATATTCTTGATACACAATAACACTTGGTTAATACATTGAGATTACTTTTTCAGATCAAATAGAAAAAGAGGATTATCAACAATCAAAAAGATAGCTGGAAAAGTGATCTTGAAAGACAAGGATTCTCATAAACAAATCTTTGATATCCAGAATTGTGAGAAGCCATTTTGACCAAGATTGAAGACTACTTTTTGTTCTTTCTGTATTCTGTTTGTAATAATTCTTTGAAACAAAAACAAAGCGAGAAAATCCAGCTAGAAACTGGTGACTACTTTCTTGGGTGAGAGTGCTCAACAAGAAAGAGTTGTACTTTGATTCTGTGATAGGTTGCTGAGTATCTACAAGGATCAGAGGGTGATCAATAGGAAAGAGATCATTAAGATAGATAGGTTTCGGGGAGGAAACTGGACAATCTGTAATTGATTCTTTCTATTGGAGAAGAAAATCTGAAATCCGTTTGGATTTGCAGGACTGGATGTAGGTTGTCAAGTGGACAACTGAACCAGTATAAATCCTTGGTGCAATCTTCTCTAACCCTTATCTCCTTTGATTTACTATCTTGATATATCTGTATATGTGATTAAAATTAGATGCATGTTAAACATATTCTGTAATAAGTAATATTGTTTAATCTGATAATTTGACTTGTATGCATCTTGATTAATCTCATATCAATCTAATAAAACTTGCTAATCTTGTATGCCACAATTTAATTTCCGCTGTGTGTATGAAATTGATTTAATTTCATAAAGAACTGATACATTCTGATATATTCCGCTTATTACGAGGTCATATATACCAACAATTGGCCTCAGAGCCTAACTTTTCGAGAGGTAATACTCATAAAAGCACTATGGCCTCAAACGATTTTCTGGGAGAAGGCGCATCGTTAGCAAGACCTCCAGCTTTCAACGGAACAGCTTATATGTACTGGAAGCACAGGATGCTAATCTTCTTGGAAGCCAGTGGCATAGACATCCTTGACGCTGTTGAAAACGGTCCATATATTCCCAAGATTGCAGGAACGAATGACTCAATGATTCTCAAGCCTAGAGCCGACTGGTCAGATGATGACAAGAAAAAGGTAGGTTATAATGCTAAGGCTAAGAACATTATAACATCTGCTCTTTGTGCAGAAGAATTTTTTAGAGTGTCAAACTGCAAGTCAGCAAAAGAAATGTGGGACATTCTTCAAGAAACACATGAAGGAACCACAGATGTGAAGAGAGCTCGCGTAAACACACTTATGCACGAATATGAATTATTCAGCATGAAAAGGGACGAATCCATCAGTGATCTGCAAACCAGATTCACACACATTGTGAATAATCTTCACGCATTGGGAAAGCAAGTGGACAACGAACAGCAGATTGGAAAAATTATGAGTTGTCTAACCAGAGAATGGCAGCCAAAGATAACAGCCATAGCAGAATCTAAAGATCTAGCAAAGATGACGACTGCAACTTTGTTTGGAAAACTAAGGGAACATGAAATGGAATTACATCGACTGGACGAATCAGAGATGGAAAGCCGCAAAAAGAAAGGACTATCCCTGAAGGTTCAAGCCCAGCAATCGAAAACTGAATCAGATAGCTGCTCAGATCAATCCAGTAGTGAATCTGAAGAGCCGGAAATCGGGTTGCTTGTCAAGAAATTCAAGAAGTTTCTGAAGAAGAAAGACAACAAATTCAGAAAACCATCTAGCTCCAAGACTACTGACAACAAGACCATTACATGCTATGAATGTGGTAAAACTGGTCACATAAAGTCAGAATGCTACAAATTGCAAAACAAGAATAGAGCTACAAAATCAAAAGGCAAGGAACCAGTCACCAAAACCAGAAAAGCTTATATTGCATGGAATGATAACGATGAATCCTCTGCATCTTCTGATGAAGAAGAAGTCAACTTGTGTCTCATGGCAGATACAGATTCAGAATCAGAAAATGAGGTTAGTTCACAATCTAATCCAACATATGATGAGCTACAAGAAGCTTTCAATGAACTGCATGATGATTATGTGAATTCCATAAAACAGTTGTTAAGCACAAAGAAAATGCTTGAACAAATGAATGTTGAGCATAAAGAAATTGAAAATTTATGTGAACAACTGAAAAAGGATTCACATGAAAAATCTGCAAAGTGCATTGAACTTGAAAATACTGTTGCATCATTAAAATCTGATTTATTGAAGTTTGCTAATAGTAAAGATAAACTGAATGTCATACTTAGCAATCAAAGACATGTTCATGAAAAATCTGGTTTAGGATATACACCAAATATGCATGTTAAAAGAAATAAAAACAGATATGGTATTGGTTATATGCAAACCAGAAATGTCAAACATGGTCAAAAATCTTCTATTGCTAAGAGTATGTATGACATCTTTACTAAACCAAATAAACATTCATCCTTTGATGGCAGATGTCATTTCTGTTGCAGAAAGGGACATTTTGTGTCAAATTGCAAATTTAAAAAATTAGCCAATCAAGGATGGAAGCTAGTTTGGATAGAAAAGAAATCTGTGTTTGACACTAACCATCCAGGACCCAATTTAAATTGGGGACCTAAAACAAAATTCTGATTTTGTATTGCAGGTGTGCTTGACATCCACGAAGCATTTATGGTATTTAGATAGCGGATGCTCAAAGCACATGACTGGTGACAAATCCAAATTCCTGTCCTTAACATTAAAGGAAGGAGGCTTTGTCAAATATGGTGACAACAACAGAGGAAAAATCATTGGAATTGGTGATGTAGGCGATGAATCAACTGCAGTAATCAAAAAAGTAATCAAGAATGTGTTATATGTTGAAGGATTAAAACACAACTTACTGAGTATAAGCCATCTATGTGATAAAGGTTTTCAAGTAAGTTTTTCATCACAATCTTGCATTATTGAGCATAAAGATGACAAACACATAAAGCTAGTTGGTGACAGAATTAACAACATTTACATGTTGGATTTCAATTCTGTACCAAGTGCTATATGCTGCTTGTTATCCAATTCAGATGAAACATGGCTTTGGCATAAAAGAATTGCTCATATACACATAAATCATTTGAATAAACTTGTCAGCAAACAGTTAGTCTTAGGTCTACCAAATAGGAAGTTCTCTAAAGATAGACTGTGTGATGCATGTGAGAAGAGTAAACTGGTTAAGACTCCATTTCCCTCTATAGACTTGGTTAGAACAAATAGAGTTTTGCAACTAGTTCACATGGACCTTTTTGGACTTGCCCAAGTTAAGAGTTTAGGTGGAAACCTGTATGGATATATGCTGGTTGATGATTACTCAAGGTTCACATGGACTTATTTTTTGGCTCATAAAAATGATACATTCTCAGTTTTTAAAAAGTTTGCTGCTTTAGTTCAAAATGAGAATGATCTAAAAATTGTTTCAATAAACAGTGATCATGGAGGTGAATTCCAAAATGATCATTTTCAAAATTATTGTGAACTACATGGAATCAACCACATATATTCTGCCCCTAGGACACCACAGCAGAATGGGGTAGTGGAGAGGAAAAATAGATCCCTAGAAGAGTTAGCTAGGACCATGCTTAAGGACTCCAACCTACCTAAGTACTTTTGGGCAGATGCAATTAGTACAGCCACTCATGTTGTCAATAGAGTTCTCATTAGAAAACCAAACTTTTCCTACTTTAGAATCTTTGGTTGTAAGTGTTTTGTGTTGAACAATGGCAAAGAACACCTAGGAAAGTTTGACCCTAAGGCAGATGAAGGTATCTTTTTAGGATATTCCCAAACTAGTAAGGCCTATAGAATCTACAACAAAAGAACAAAGACCATAAAAGAGTCAGTTCATGTAAAGTTTGATGAATTATTTACAGAAAACTTGAACAAAACTCCTTCTAAGGTTGATGACATTTTGGACGAAGTTGTAGAATCTGAACCACTAGAACAACCTATAGCTGACCCTCCAACTAGATCAGACCTTGTAGAACCTATAGAAACCAGTGAGTTGCCTAAGGAATGGAAGTTCAACAGAAACCACCCTTTAGACAACATTATAGGCGATATCTCTAAAGGTGTTGCAACTAGGAGAAGCCTTAGTCAGTTTTGTAACTTTACAGCCTTTGTATCTCAGATTGAACCTAAAAACATTAAGGAAGCCCTGCTAGATAGTGAGTGGATACTTGCTATGCAAGAGGAGTTAAACCAGTTTGAGAGAAACAAGGTGTGGAGCTTAGTACCTAGGCCAGAGGGTAAGCATGTCATAGGAACCAGATGGGTGTTCAGAAACAAGTTGGATGAGAATGGTGTGATAACAAGGAACAAAGCCAGATTAGTAGCAAAGGGTTATAGTCAAGAGGAGGGAATAGATTTTGATGAAACCTATGCC
Source organism: Cicer arietinum (assembly GCF_000331145.2). Classification (NCBI taxonomy): domain Eukaryota; kingdom Viridiplantae; phylum Streptophyta; class Magnoliopsida; order Fabales; family Fabaceae; genus Cicer; species Cicer arietinum. The sequence goes on from NC_021164.2 coordinate 29,161,142, forward strand.
CCTGTAGCTAGATTAGAAGCCATAAGAATTTTATTGGCTTATGCTTGTATAATGGACTTTAATCTTTATCAAATGGATGTGAAAAGTGCCTTTCTCAATGGTGACCTTCAAGAGGAAGTTTTTGTTAGCCAAACACCTGGTTTTGAAAATCCTGATTTTCCTAATCATGTGTATAAGCTCTCAAAGGCCCTCTATGGGTTAAAACAAGCTCCAAGAGCTTGGTATGAGAAGCTCAGCAATTTCCTTATTCAACAAAACTTTTTAAGAGGAAATGTTGACAAGACCCTTTTCACAAAAACTACTGGAAATGATATCTTGCTTGTCCAAGTATATGTTGATGACATAATATTTGGATCTACAAATAATAAACTGTGCAAAGAATTTGAAAATTTGATGAAAGGTAAATTTGAAATGTCAATGATGGGTGAACTGTCATATTTCTTGGGATTTCAAATTAACCAAAGCAAGCAAGGCATTTTCATTAGTCAATCTAAATACTGTTCTGATTTGATAAAGAAATTTAACTTTGAAAATCTTAAGTCCATTGATACACCCATGAGTCAAGGAAATTTCTTAGACCGAGATGAGAAAGGTAAACCTGTAGATGTTACTAGATTTCGTGGTATGATTGGATCTCTGCTCTACCTTACAGCAAACCGACCAGACATCATGTTCAGTGTTTGTATGTGTGCAAGGTATCAATCAAATCCAAAGGAATCTCACTTCAGTGCAGTTAAGAGAATTTTCAGATACTTGGTAGGAACTAAGAGTCTTGGATTGTGGTATCCAAAAGGATCAACATGTACATTGATTGGTTACTCAGATTCAGACTTTGCCGGATGTAAACTCGACAGGAAAAGTACCTCAGGAACTTGTCATCTGCTTGGAAATTCTCTAGTGTCTTGGTTCAGTAAGAAGCAAACAAGCATTGCGTTATCTACTGCTGAAGCTGAATATATTGCACCTGGGAGCTGTTGTGCTCAGATGCTTTGGATGAAACAACACTTATTGGACTTTGGTGTTGACTTGGGAACAGTACCTATCATGTGTGATAACACAAGTGCAATAAGTATAACCAAGAATCCAGTAATGCACTCCAGGACCAAACACATTGAAGTAAGACATCATTTTATAAGAGATCACTTTCAAAATGGAATCATTAAGCTTGAGTATGTTAACACTGCCGAACAGCTAGCTGACATCTTCACAAAAGCTTTACCAAGAGAAAGTTTTCTGCATATAAGGATGAAACTAGGGATCATTGATCCTACTGAAGTATGATTTTTGTTGATTCTGGTATTTTTCAGTAATGTTTTCCAGTTAAATCGATTTGGAAATCGATTACCAGCATGGTAAATGGTTTATAAAATCGATTTGGGAATCGATTACTTTAGCCCAGGATTCAAAGTTCAGAAAATTTTTTTTAACTTGCCCGAGCGTCGATTGGGAAATCGACTAGTTCTTCTTTCAACGTTAAGACAATCGATTTGGACATCGATTAAGTAAAACTGAAAATCGACTTGGAAATCGATTTGCAATATGATTTCCCGAGCGTCGATTTGGAAATCGACTAGTTCAGTATTCAACATTAAGACAATCGATTTGGACATCAATTAAGTAAAACGGGAACTCGATTTGAACATCGATTTGAAATATGACCGTTATGATTTTTTTTTCTAGCCGTTGAACACAATCATTACTGAATCGATTGAGGATTGCCAGCAACGGTAACCTAATCGATTTGGAAATCGATTTACAAGGTTAAGAGTATAAGTAGGAACAGTTCTAAATCGATTTCTGCATTGCATTTTCCAGACTTTCACTGATTCTGTTTTGTCTGCTTCATTCTTCTGTCTCTGCATCTGTTAGTACATTCAATCTACATTTTACCTACATTTGATCTACATCAAGCTACGAGTATGGCACGCGTGAAACAAACCCAGGCTCGTACTCCTTCACCTTCATCTTCTTCTACAAGTGAAACACCTTCACCCCCACCCACTCTAACAAAGAGAGTACCAATACCCACTCATAAAATTCTTGCCAAAGACAAGGGCAAGGCTCCTGCACCCATCCAATAGAAGACTAAGAAACGTAAGAAACCCCCAACAGAAAAACTCATGGCTGATGCCATGAAAGTAATTTCTCAAAATAGGATGAAGAAACCTATATCTTCACCCCCTCCCAAGAAAGTCCTCGCACCAAAGGAAAAGGAGGCACAATCCTCTATACCAACAGACTTTGTAAAGAGAAAAATCCATGAGGCGAGAACTATGGATTTTGCATACTTTGATAATGTTGATTTCACGTTTCAGAATCATCTCAGATTTCATGGACTTGAGAGCTTTCTTTCATCTACACTTGATAGTTACCCAAGGCTGATAAGGGAATTTTACTCTACTTTCAAATTGACTGAAGAAGGGTTTACTGCTCAAGTTAAAGGAAAAAGGATTGCTATGTCCTTTGATGATTTCTCTACCTTGTCAGGATTGCCATTTTACGGCAAGTCTATCGATGGCAGTTCGGAAGCTGATACGGCTGACGAAGGTTGGGAAGAATCTATGGACAGGCATACAGCAGTAAAGGACCTAATGATCGATGGGTTCGTTGAATCTATTTCATTGCCCATTGGTCAAATGAAGGTACAACATAGGATGTTGATGTACACACTTACTCGTATCATAATCATGATTATATATTAATAAACTTGTTTGTTTATCATCAAAACACTTAATTTGAGATTTTCCACAACATGGTCTAGGTTACAACAAAAAGTGTTTTGGGTTTTTGAATTTGCTCTCGCAAAGAGTGTTTACAAATTTTTTCTTAAGAAATTTTCTTAGCACTACAATGAGATAGAATGGTATTAAGAGTGCAGATGTGATAATCGTTTGTTACTTGTATGTTGTGTATTATTTGTGTGTCTTCCTTCATTAAGGGCGACACATCCTTTATAGATTATGATAAAGGTTTCTGGTCATTGTCCTGATCGCATAAATCAAGATAATCCATAAAGTTTTGCATCATATCTTTGTGGAATTGATTTGTCAGAGGGACTTTTCAGAAAAGATTGATCTTGTACTGATTCGGCATATCGGTTTGAAACATATGAGAAACCGAGGGAACAATGATTAGAGAGTGTCTTGAGATCTTCACACAAGTAGTTGCTTCAAGATATGCATCAGAGGATGCACAAATGATTCGTAAGTAGTTTGAGTCAAAGTTTTACAAGTATGTGTTATGATATAAGCTAGATCCTCTGATGAACAAGGAAATGAGAATCTATTAAACAAAATGTTTGAACAAAGTTGGTTTTACATTTAGAGTTTTGATGTTAACAAAAGTATTTTATGAAAACAATATATTTGACTTCAAAGAATATGAAAGAAGATTCATGTAATTGAAGAAAATCTAAAATAAGATTTGATTCCAAATTATAATTGATGAAAATCTAAAATAAGATTTGATTCAAATTTATAATTGATGAAAATCTAAAATAAGATTTGATTCATATTTATAATTGTAGAAAATCTTTGACCAAGTTGGAAAGAAGATATGGTCAATATTTAATGAAGCTTTGATTAACATTTAATGAAGTTTTGAATAAGATTTGATCAATACTTAATGAAGATTTGAAGAATATTTGAGCAACATTTAATGAATATTTGAAGAATATTTGATCAACATTTACTGAAGATTTGAAGAATATTTGATCAACATTTAATGAAGATTTAAAGAATATTTGATCAACATTTAATGAAGATTTGATCATAAATTGAAGAAGAGTTTATTTGAAGAATTTACAAACTCAATCTACACAAAATAGAAATAGAATCAATTTGAAGAGTTTACAAACTCAATCTGAACAAGATACAATTCAGAATTAAACAAGGACTAAGTTGAAGCCGAAATATTCACTATAAATAGACACTCAAGGCTGAAGGAGAAAAGCATCGAAAAATAGAAAAGAGTAACTCAAGCTCAAAGTTCTCAATTCATCTTAGAGTTCAATGAGAGAAACACTTGTTCAGGTTATAAATATTTTGAGTGTTCTTTTCTTAGAGTTTGAGAGTTATTATTATTATTATCAGCTTTGTTAGAAGCAACTACTCAACTTTCAATCTTCTGTATCCAATCCGATAGTGGTTTAGTTCCTTCTTCAATCTGGGGTTGTCAGGTTGTTAGGAGAAGACTTGACTTGTAGGGTCAAGGTGGTTAGTTCCTCAAACGTTTGGGGTTGTCAGGCTGTTTGAGAAGACTTGGCTTGTAGGGTCAAGGTGGTTAGTTCCTCAAAAGTTTGGGGTTGTCAGGATGTTTGGGAAGACTGGCTTGGAGGGTCAGGTGCTTTGTAATCCAAGGTATTTGAATTAGTGGATTAAAGCCTTCTAAATTAAGAGACTGGATGCAGCCAAGTAAGTGGTGAACCAAGATAAAGTTATGTATCAAATTATTTATGTTTTCATTGTTTACTGCTTCTGAATCAAATTGTTTCTACTCCAAGTTAGTCAACAAAACCAAACTAGTTTATTTATTTATTTATAAATTATCAAAAAGTTATCTACTTCGGCAAACATAATTCAACCTCCTGATGACTCTGATGAAGTTATAATTCAAAAAGGTATAAATTCACAAACTTCTCAATGACTCTGATGAAGTTGTTAAAGTTATGTTTGCCTCTGATGAAAGTGCTCTCAAAGAAGCCTCTGTTGAATCTGTTAATTCAAACAACAATCTCAATGTTCTGCCTCTAATAATGTGTATCAAGCAAAATGATTGCTTGCCTCTAATAAAGTGTGTCAAGAAAAACGATTGTCTGTCTTTGATAACTATGGCAAGCACTGTATCACTTGACTTTGATAAAAGTTAACACTCTAAAAAGTCAATGATCTAAATAGTCAAACATTCTAAAGAAGACAAATCATTTTATCCTTAAGTCAACATCTTGTGTGTGACATCCTCTTTTAGTAACATCCTTTGCGAGCTGCCCTCTTAAATTGTCTAAAATGTCTAAAATTGTGTGTGACATCCTCTGTTAGTAACATCCTTTGCGAGCTGCCCTCTTAAATTGAAGATATGCCAAATCATTAATGAAGATATATATGGATACATCTTAAAGATTGATATGTATTAAATGGTGATTGAAGATCTCCAACGATAAAATTCTCAATAGATACTTCACTTTATTTAAGAAGAACAAAATGAATCGAGTATGTAGAGAAAACAAAAAAGGCAATGTGTTAAGAAGAAATTCTAAAAAATCCAAGGACAACTCAAAAGAAAAGTATGAATGAAAAATCCTCTCAATAAATTTATAAGAATTGATGTAAATAAGTCAAAGTGTTTTTACACATTTGTAATAATAGAGGGCTGGATATGTAACATCCTCTCAATGAGAGTTATAATCCTAGAAACAAACTTTGTGCCAATTTAGACACAAACTAGAACTGGTGTAAATTAGCCTGATAGTGGCAACAAATCTGTCACCCCTAAGAGGTACCTGAAAAGGCACCACAACACTCATGAACCTCAACGGTAGGTTGCCAAAAAGTTGAAGAAGGATTTTGATGATCATAGTTTGGAGAAGCTAGGGAAAAATACTAAAAGTCTGAAGAGGTAAAGTAAAGAATACTTGTATGTTATTAATTAAAATAGTAAATTAAGTCCTTAAATGTAATGAGGCAAAGTCTCTCTGTAAGGGAAGGACTAGATGTAGCAAGAATTTGTTATGAACTAGTATAAAAATATTTGTGTTAAGTGTTATGTTTTGGAATTTGGTGATAGCATGTTTGATTGCAATACTATTTCGAAACTCAAGATGTCGTGGTGATTGCGCTATAATTGCTAAGTGTGATTGTTTGGATTTGTGTGTAAGTGTTGATTGGTTTCGAAACCCTTTAAAAAGCTGAATTTTGCTGTTTTCCTGTTGCTGTCTGATGTGTATTCGAATACAGAAAGCTGTATTCGAATACAGACATGCTGTTTTTGCCACTGACTTACTGTGTAGTCGAATACAGACTGTTGTATTCGAATACAGACATGTTGTTTTGCTACTGACTTGCTGTGTAGTCGAATACAGACTGTTGTATTCGAATACAGACATGTTGTTTTTGCTGCTGAATGCTGAAACAGCCTTGTATTCGAATACATAGATGTTGTATTCGAATGCAACAGTGTTGTTTTGTTAAAAACTTCATTTTTCAACCTTGTTTATGAATGTTTGGCATATGGAAACCCTTTTAAGGTGCATGCTAAGTTGAAAGATTATTTTGTGCATTTAAAACTTAAATGTTATGTGTTAACTGTTATTTTCGGTTGGTGACCCTTTACAACTATTGTGGAAATCTGGGATTTGCCCTCAGATGAGAGCCAGGACGATCCTACCGGTTCGTACCCTACGGACGGGAATGGAGATGGGAACGCTTGACTGCAGCTACGTTAGGAGGATCTCACGGGACGCGTGGAGATCACTCAGGGTGTTTAGTTGTTTTGTAAAATGATCAGACTAGGTTGACACAGAGGGAACGGATGTCTTTCCTTTGGGTTGCGTTTATTTTTAAACTGGAAGACTGTACTACTTTTGTTATGTTAATATTTTGAATTCATGGTTTGAGAGCTTTTCCGCTGCTTGAAAATTATAATGACTTAATTACTTATCCAAAGGTGTTACCTTATTTATTTCTCTGTTTTATTTTAATTTCTTTTGAAAAAAAAATACACCCTCGCTTTGAAAAACGGGGTGTTACATTGTGGTATCAGAGCATTGGTTTGGTTTTCTTTGGGGGCTGTGGAACCTTAGTTATAGATTGTAGGTCAACCTATAGGTCGGGAGTTGTTATCTGATCATGCGTCGGTTTAGGTGGTTTGAGTTGTCAAGTTCATAATAATTATTATGTGCGGATGTGGTCGGAAGTTATTCTTAGAATTATTGAAGTAGTGTTAAGACTCTACTTGATGATGGTTTTATAGGAAACCCATGCTGCCAAGGGCGGAGGCTATGAATAACATGGCTTCTTCTGTTGCTGCACAGACTGCTGCCAAGACTCAACGTGATCTCGAAAAGAGGGGAAGAGAGATCCGTGCTGCAGAGTCAAGAGGATTAAAAGACTTTCGTCGTTACAATCCTCCCAAGTTTGAGGGGGCTGAGGATTCAGAGAAAGCGGATCAATGGATCCAAGAAGTGGAGAAGATCTTCGAAATGATTAACTGTCAGGCGGGAGTGAGGGTCAACTATGCCACTTATATGCTACTAGGAGATGCTGAGTACTGGTGGAGGAGTACAAGGTTGTTGATGAGATCAGCTCACGAGGAGGTGAACTGGGAATCTTTCAAAGGGAAGTTTTTCGACAAATACTTCCCGATGAGTACCAGGACTAGACTGGGTGATGATTTCCTGAAACTACATCAGGGGAACATGACCGTGGGCGAATATGCTGCTAAGTTTGAATCACTATCAAGGCATTTCAGATTTTTCCGTGAAGAGATTGACGAGCCGTTCTTGTGTCATCGTTTCCAAGACGGACTAAAGTATGAGATTCAAGACTTTGTCTTACCCTTGGGAATTCAACGTTTCCAATTTCTTGTGGAAAAATGTAGAGAAGTTGAGGATATGAAGAATAAGAGAGCTAGCCGAGGAGGGAATTTTAACTCAGGAGGACCTAGTCGGGTGAAGTATCAGAACAAGGGAAAACAAGTTGCTAAACCTTATAATCGACCACATGATAACAACGGGGGACAGAATAACCCAGGGAACCAAGACTTTGGGAGACAAGTGGGACAAGGTATACGATGTTTCCGATGTTGAGAAGAGGGACATTATGCTTATGATTGTACCTTTAACAGTACTACTTGCTACAATTGCCATAAACCAGGGCACTTTGCAAAGAATTGCAAGGCTTCGAAGGTGGAACCAATGGTGAATGTAGCTAGGATTACTCTTCCTACTGCTAGAGGACATGTTTATTGCGTCGGCGCTGAAGTTGGAAATTTATCTAGTAATCTGATTCTATATGACTATGCGATTACAGGTAACCCCCTAACTACACTTTCTGATTCGGGGGCAACCCATTCCTTCATTGCTATGGATTGTGTAAATCGTTTGAAGTTGTCTGTGTCTGCTTTACTGCTAAGACTTTGACAGTAAATTATGCATGTTTACATTGTCAAATAACTATTCAGAATAGGGACTTCTCGATTAATCTGATTTGTTTACCTCTACATTAACCCAAGATCATTCATGGTATGGATGGGAAGCCCTATCATTAGGTAATGATACATTGTACTCAATGTGTCGGTGTCATACATAGTGTTTAGGTTTGGTACTAGATGGATGTTCCGTACAAGGTGGAACATCAGCGACCTGATGGGGTGTTGCAACCTTTAGAGATTACATGGAGTACCATCGAGTGTTGTATCAGACCGTGATCCGAAGTTCTTGTATCAGACCGTGATTTGAAGTTCACATCACATTTTTGGGGAGCATTGCACGAAGCCTTGGGAACGAAACTACGATTGAGTTCACCTACAACAATAGTTCCCACGCAAGTATTGGAATGGCACCATATGAGGCTTTATATGGGCGCAAGTGTCAAACGCCCTTGTGTTGGTATAAGGGCGGTGAAAATATGATTGTCGGACCAGAGATGGTGCAACAGACTACAGCTAAGGTAAGGAAAATCAAGGAGAAAATGAAGACTTCACAAGATCGTCAGAAGAGTTACGCGGACAAGCGTCGCAGACTTTTAGAATTCGAACAGGGTGACCATGTATTTCCGAGAGTCACACCTACTACGGGAGTTGGTAGGGCATTGAAATCAAAGAAGTTGACTCCG
>NC_021164.2:29175776-29179192 GCF_000331145.2 Cicer arietinum
GAATCTCTTAATGTCTTGTTTACTTATGTGTATTTTGGTAAATTGTGCAGACCCGCGATATGTGGCACCTTGGTAAACGGTACGGGCCCGTGATAGGCAGTACGTTTACGATTTACGTTTGGCAAGTTGTGCAGACCCGTGATAGGTGGCACCTCGGTAAACAGTACGGACCCGTGATAGGTAGTACGTTTACGACTTTCGTTTCTTGGTAAATTGTGTTTGTCCGTGAGAGACTGCACATGTGTTTGTCCGTGAGAGACTACACCCTGTTAAATTGTGAATTGTTGGTTCATTTTGTCTGTGTAGTATTGTGTTATAAGTGTTAAGTGTATGTTTTGGAATTTGGTGATAACATGTTTGATTGCAATACCATTTCGAAACCCATGATGTTGTAGTAATTGTGTTATAAGTGTTAAGTGTTATGTTTTGGAATTTGGTGATAACATGTTTGATTGCAATACCATTTCGAAACCCATGATGTTGTAGTAATTGTGTTAAAGTGTTAAGTGTATGTTTTGGAATTTGGTGATAACATGTTTGATTGCAATACCATTTCGAAACCCATGACGTTGTAGTATTGTGTTATAAGTGTTAAGTGTATGTTTTGGAATTTGGTGATAACATGTTTGATTGCAATACCATTTCGAAACCCATGACGTTTTTGCTGATTTTTGTTGTTTTCCTGTTGCTGTCTGATGTGTATTCGAATACAGAAAGCTGTATTCGAATACAGACATGTTGTTTTTGCCACTGACTTACTGTGTAGTCGAATACAGACTGTTGTCTTCGAATACAGACATGCTGTTTTGCTACTGACTTGCTGTGTAATCGAATACAGACTGTTGTATTCGAATACAGACATGCTGTTTTTGCTGTTGAATGCTGAAACAGACTTGTATTCGAATACAGAGATGTTGTATTCGACTACAACAGTGTTGTTTTGTTAAAAACTTCATTTTTCAACCTTGTTTATGAATGTTTGGCATATGGAAACCCTTTTAAGGTGCATGCTAAGTTGAAAGATTATTTTGTGCATTTAAAACTTAAATATTATGTGTTAACTGTTATTTTCGTTTGGTGACCCTTTACAACTATTGTGGAAATCTGGGATTTGCCCTCAGATGAGAGCCAGGACGATCCTACCGGTTCGTACCCTACGGACGGGAATGGAGATGGGAACGCTTGACTGCAGCTACGTTAGGAGGATCTCACGGGGCGCGTGGAGATCACTCAGGGTGTTTAGTTGTTTTGTAAAATGATCAGACTAGGTTGACACAGAGGGAACGGATGTCTTTCCTTTGGGTTGCGTTTATTTTTAAACTGGAAGACTGTACTACTTTTGTTATGTTAATATTTTGAATTCATGGTTTGAGAGCTTTTCCGCTGCTTGAAAATTATAATGACTTAATTACTTATCCAAAGGTGTTACCTTATTTATTTCTCTGTTTTATTTTAATTTCTTTGAAAAAAAAAATACACCCTCGCTTTGAAAAACCGGGTGTTACAATTTTATTATATACTCTGTATGCTTTAAAGCGTTCCGAGTATCCCAAAAAGATACACTTTTGTGATCTTGAACCAAACATGCCAATATTTTCTTGTATATTTATAATAAAACAAGAAAAACTAAATTAATGAAAATATAAAATTTTGGGTTTTATTCCTTTCCCCAGTTCATAAGGAGTTTACGTTATTCTGAATGAGTTTAGGTTATTATGAAAAACCACTCTCAGGAGGTGTTTTTAATGTGTTACTTTTAGATCTTTCTTTCTCAACACTTAAATAAATTTTGAATGATTGCAAAATGTTGTAATGCTGCTATGTAAATTTTATGCGTTATTATATATTTTCGCAAGTGAGGAAGCATGTCCTTTTTATAAAGCCTTTAGGGTATGACCTTTGTACGTATTAAAAGACAACATGTATCTTCATGGATTTCAGCATAGAACCATTGAAGATAAATTGATCCATTAGGCTCAAGTCAGATCACAATCCCGAAAAGCACTCCTCGTAACTTGAATGATAAAAGAGGAAATAGAGGGTACAAGATTAGAAGATGGGATTATCGAAGCATTGTCTTAAAGACCATCAGAGCATGGTGATTATTAGATGATGCACACAACTTTGTTTTCTTGAAGGATTAACTACCCATCAGATCATTTATTGTCATCAGAGCATTGACTTCTTCATAGTGGTTGACTTTATCAAAGGTGTTGACATTTTTTAGAACATTGATTGAGCATTGACTTTCCATACTAGCAAATGAGTAGACGCTTGTTACATTTACAAGAGGCAACTAAGTTAGGCGCTTGCTTGTATCTCTAGAGCCAACTGAAGCAGAACCTTATCAAAGGCACTAATCACCAAACTTTAGAAGTGTAGAGCATAGAAGCGGAGTTTAGGTGTTCCTTTGTATTAATCTAATCATTAGAGAATATATCATAATATCCTACACAAACACCTGATCTTGAAACTGCACACGTAATTAAAACATTAATGCATTAAATTGTTCTCACAAAAAGCGTAATTCACAAAGCTCTTACTAACTATAAGCATATTTAAGTGTAAGAGTGTAGAGTAATATTCTTATTTTTTCAAAAAAAAAAAAATACACTCTCCCCTTTTTGAAAGTCTTAAATCTGAGTAATCGAGGATTTAGAAACCTTTTTAAATTGTTCTCACAATCTATTATCCCCCTCTTGTCATCGGTTAAAAGAGTGAATAATTTTCTATCAAACTATTACAAAAACATACTTACACAAATTGCAGAGTATATTAATTTACTAGAGCATAGCATATACATTTAAATTGCAAATTCTATTCTATTAGAAGCAAGGCATATACATATAAAAACATCATTTAGCTATAGAAACTGTAAGACCCGTTATCATTTATCTAGAATATGATAATTAGACCCATACACCTTAATAAAACAAAGATAATTAACTATAAATAATAAATTAGAATCACCATCATAACTGAAAACTACATTCGTAAATATAATTTACAACTTGTTTAGTAGATTCATAAAATATTACATTTTGAAAACAAACTATGATTGATTGATTACATCATAAAACATAATATTAAATTCTAAATCCACAAGTTTGGAATTGATCTTCTGATGCTAACCTCATGTCTCATGTTCCTCCAGCTACTAAATAAAAATAATAATAATTAGGGTGAGAAAAAATATCTCAGTGAACTCTAAAAATAAAAGGGAAAAACAATCTCAAAGAGTTTTTTCATAAAAGTGTATAAAACATGAAAAATAATTATACATCTCATGATGAAAATATTATTGTCATTATTATTATTATTATTATTATTATTATTATTATTATTATTATTATTATTATTATTATTATACATGTCTATATATATATATATATATATATATATATTGTAAAAAACAT
>NC_021164.2:29179202-29181790 GCF_000331145.2 Cicer arietinum
TATATATTGTGAAAAACATATGCATGACCTCAAATCTTTTCCTTTGGAATAAGGAAAAGTCGCCCAATATCTTAATGTGGGTCACTAAGATAATTGAGTCCTGATTGATAGAGGTGGTCTGGCCAAACACCATTCAGCGTTCTGATTGTTCTCCTTTACCTGTTATTCCATGCCTGGAATAACCTAAATGTCCCACTGTGAATAAGGTCATGCATGATTTAATGATATTGTACAAAACTTGAAATATTTTGTATAAACTGCACTTATTATGTCATATATAAAATGCATTCTTCATCCACAAAAATTATAAATAACTTAGGCGATATACTAAACTCATAATAAGTTTAATCTTAAGTCCTTAATTCAAAATGTAAATTCATAGTCCGAAAATAGAAACAATATTGGAGTCATAAGAATAGTAACAACATAAAAGTCATGAAAAATCATTTGGATGCAGTTTTAAAACAACCTATATGCAAAAATCCCATTTTATCACACTCTAATTCTCCTAATCCATAATAACCTAAGACAGTTTATTCAAAAACCTTTCAACGCCCAAAATTCTCATACTAGCGAAATTAGTATAACATAACACAATTTTATAAACACATCACAGGCAGCAGCAGTAACGAGCATAAATTGTGCTCGACAAGCATAATCACTTTAAGTCTAGTTATGCACATTTCAGTATATTTTTCCTAATATATAATTCATTCGCAATATCCCAACAATAACCATCATGCATGTTTTAACTTACTAACATTTTCAATGAAATCCTATGGGTTAAACCTATGTGAGTTGTTTTCTTCCATTCCTATTTTCTTCTAAACAACTTCAGAAAATTTAAATCCCTAATCATAACAAAAAAACATTTAATAAAAAGAACTCACAGTTTATGATAAGGGAGAAGACGATGTTCTGATTAAATTGGTTGTTGAGCTCCCCTTTTTCTCGAATTGCCACTTTGACTCAAGTTCTTCATTTTTTGGTTATTATCCCCTAGTGCTTCCTTGAATCTGGTTAGAGAGAAAATGAGACATGCAAGGTTTAAAAATGGTTTTGAAGAGCTTTGTCAAGCTTTTGGGTTTGACTGATTTGAAAAAATAAAGGAAAATGAGAGGTTGAAGATCGGGAGGATGGAGGAGTTGGTTTACGGCAACGAAGAAGAAGGAACCAAATATTGTTTCTGAAAAACAACATACAATTTATTAGAGATATTGGTAGAATGAAAATTACGTCATTGCCCTTCATTTGTCCAAATATTACAATAATGCTTTTTTTTTAGCAAATAAACTAGTTATTTTATTTTTAAATTAAAAATTTTAATAATTAACCTCTAGACTTAACTAGATGGGATGTTACATCCTCCACCACTTAAAAAAATTTGCCCTCGAAATTCAGAGGATTACCTATTGGAAAAGGTAAGGATACTCCCTTTGCATGTCTGTCTATGCTTCCCATGTTGCTTCTTCTATAGAAGATCCATCCCAAACAACCTTCACTAGGGAAATTTCTTTGTTTCTCAATGCCTTTACACTTCTATCTATAATTTGAAATGGCATTGGGTCATAAGTAAGGTTTGACTTGAGTTGGACAGACTCATGACTCAAAATTAGGTGAGGGATAGGAATGCATTTCTCTAACTGGGAGATGTGAAAAACATTGTGTAGATTGGATAAATTGGGTGGCAAGGCTATTCTGTATGCAGAGGGACCAATTGTAACACCCCGATTTTCAAAGCGAGGGTGTATGTTTTTTTTAAAAAGAAATTAAAATAAAACAGAGAAATAAATAAGGTAATAACTTTGGATAAATAATCGAGTCATTATAATTTATAAGCAGCGGAAAAATTTCTCAAAATATGAATCCAAAATATTTACATATCAAAAGGTGGTACATGTAACCCACCGAAGATAACATGTCGAGCTGACAATATTAGTAAATGTACAGTTTTCCAATTCAAAATAACGTAATCCAAAAAAAACATAAGTTCCCTCTATGTCATCCTAATCTGATCATTCTTCAAAAAAAACTATAGCTATACACCCTGAGTGATCTCCACGCGCCCCATGAGATCCTCCTAACATAGCTCCAGTCAAACATTCCCATCTACATTCCCATCCGTAGGGTACGAACCGGTAGGATTGTCCTTGCTCTCATCTGAGGGCAAAGCCCAGATTTCCACAATAGTTGTAAAGGGTCACCAACCGAAATTAACAGTTAACACATAACATTTAAGTTTTCAAATGCATAAATAACCTTTCCACTTAGCATGCACCTTAAAAGAGTTTTCCGTATGCTAAAAGTTCATATAACACTTGCCAAATAAAAATGAAGTCAAAATAAGGTTCTCAATCCATCAAGTAATACATAACCAATCAAGACATTGATAAATGAATGAGCAATCTGTTATCTAACTCAAAATAAGAATTTCTACTAAGCCAATCGATTTCCTGAAGGAATTTAGTGAAATTTGAACTCTGGGCTCAATTCAATCGATTGGGAAATCGATTGAATGAATGACTGAGCCCCGGTATTAATGCCAATCGATTTCCAAATCGATTTTGTCAGTTTTGCTGAGTTCCTGT
>NC_021164.2:29181881-29182763 GCF_000331145.2 Cicer arietinum
GATTGGCAAATCGATTATGTCAAATTAGGGAAGTCCCTGTAACTCATCCAATTGATTGGGAAATCGATTTCCCTGCATATTCTTCCAAAAATACATAAACTAACTCAATCACATTCATACACAATTCCACATCTTAACACTTAGCAATTCCCACACGATCACCACGACAAATTGAGTTTCGAAATAGTTTTACAACCCATCACTCTTACACACAATAATCAATTCATAACACTTAGCAATTTCAACACAAATACCACGACAACTCAAATTCAAAACACTCAATCATAAACTTGAATCAAACACGACTCGCGTGCCAAGCACCCTAATGCGATGCGTATATGCCAAAATGCATGGACTCGGAATTCCAAACCAAAACCCTCCTCAGTAAACCGAGATATTAAAAGATTCCCCATTTTTAATACTCGTTTAACTCTAATGGTTTTCACGCCAACATTAAGTAAACGTAGACATTAAGAGATTCCCCATTCTTAATACTCGTTTAACTTAAACGATTTTCTCAAACACACATTAAGTAAACCGAGATATTAAAAGATTCCCCATTTTTAATACTCGTTTAACTCTAATGGTTTTCACGCCAACATTAAGTAAACGTAGACATTAAGAGATTCCCCATTCTTAATACTCGTTTAACTCTAACGGTTTTCAAATTCCACACAAAACAAACCCAAACCTATTATCATATCCAAACCACAACTCACACCAAAACACATCAATTCATTTCTCCATAGAATCCAACCATACACCCAACAAATTTCATCAATATTAATTAAGAACACTTCAAATACGACGAACACAAATCAACAAAATCCACCACTCAAACACAACAAGTTTCATTTACTCAAAATCATACACAAATGAGTT
>NC_021164.2:29183096-29183387 GCF_000331145.2 Cicer arietinum
GGGGAGGTGTGTGTTTTACGGTTTTGAAATCCCTAACACCGTTTTTCTTCGTTTTCGAATCAAACAAGAAGAGTGAAGTTGAGAAATCCTTGTCCTATCACCCACCCAGCCTTGGGTTTCTATTCTTGAACAAAAAGGAAGCAAGGAAAACGAAGATGGAAGAAAATGGAAGAATGAGGTCACGCGATGAAGAAGATGGATTTTGACTCTTTTCTTTCTTTCCCTTTTCCTTTCTTTCTTTTTCCTTCCTTTATATTTCTTTTCTTTCTTTTTCCTTCTTTTTTCCCTCCA
>NC_021164.2:29184082-29200863 GCF_000331145.2 Cicer arietinum
CAGAAATACATGGTCACCCTGTTCGAATTCTAAAAGTCTGCGACGCTTGTCCGCGTAACTCTTCTGACGATCCTGTGAAGTCTTCATTTTCTCCTTGATCTTCCTTACTTTAGTTGTGGTCTGTTACACCATCTCCGGTCCGACAATCATATTTTCACCGTCCTTATACCAACACAAGGGCGTTTGACACTTGCGCCCATATAAAGCCTCATATGGTGCCATTCCAATACTTGCGTGGAAACTATTGTTGTAGGTGAACTCAATCAACGGAAGTACATCATCCCAACTTCCCCTATCATCTAATACACATGCTCTCAACAGATCTTCCAGGGACTGATTCGTCCTTTCAGTCTGTCCGTCCGTTTGTGGATGGTAAGCTGAACTCAATCATAGTTTCGTTCCCAATGCTTCGTGCAATGCTCCCCAAAAATGTGATGTGAACTTCGGATCACGGTCTGATACAATACTCGATGGTACCCCGTGTGGGTATGTGGCAAACCTACAACAAAATCCATGGAAATTGAGTCCCATTTCCATTCAGGTATTTCCAGAGGCTGTAACAATCATGATGGCCTCTGATGTTCTATTTTCACCTTTTGGCAAGTCAGGCATTGACCCACAAAAGTAGCCACATCAACCTTCATACCTGGCCACCAATAATTTTTCTTAAGGTCTTGGTACATCTTGGTAGATCCAGGATGGATAGTCAGGTTATTTTTGTGAGCTTCCTTTAGTATCAGTCTCTTTAATTCTGAATCCTTAGGTACCCAAATTCTACCTTGAAATAGGATTGTTCCATCTCGTGCCCTTGTAAATCTTTCTTGGTCCTTTCTAAGTAGCAACTCTTCATACATCCCTTGAGATTGCCTAATTTGGTCTCTAAGGCTACTAGTTATTTCTAGTTTATTTAAAAGAATTCCCCCTTGGATCATATTTAGGTTCAAGTCTCTAAGGTTTTCTAGCAGTGCAAGTTCTTGGATCATGAGATAAGACATATGTAGGGATTTTCTGCTCAATGCATCAACCACTACATTGGCCTTGCCTGGGTGATATTTCAGTTCAAAGTCATAATCTTTCAAAAACTCCACCACATTCTTTGTCTCATGTTAAGTTCTCTCTGGTCAAATAGATACCTTAGGCTATTGTGATCACTGAAAACATCAAATTGTGCTCCATACAGATAATGTCTCCAGATCTTCAAGGCAAACACTATGGCAGCCAATTCTAGGTCATGATTAGGATGGTTTCCCTCATGAGGCTTTAGTTGTCTCGAGGCATAAGCCACTACTTGGTTGTTTTGCATCAATACACAACCTAAACCTTTCAGGGATACATCACAATAAACTTCAATTCTTAAGGTTGGATCTGGTATGGCCAGCACAGGGGCAGTGGTTAACTTGGTCTTAAGAGTTTGAAAACTTTTTTCACATTTTTGATCCCACACAAAAGGTTGGTCCTTCCTAGTCAGTCCGGTCAAAGGCATGACAATTTTCCTAATGAATCTTCTATAATACCCCGCTAGTCCTAAGAAACTCCTAACCTCTGTCACATTCATAGGATGTTCCCATTTCAGCACTGCCTCTACCTTGGAGGGATCCACTGCCACTCTTTTCTTATTGATCACATGACCTAGAAACTTTACTTCTGATATCCAAAACTCACATTTGCTTGGTTTGACATAAAGTTTTCTATCCCTAAGTACTTGCAACACTATTTGAAGATGACTTGCATGTTCTTTTGGGGTCTTAGAGTATATTAATATGCCATCTATAAATATTATCATAAACTTATCCAAGTATGGCTTAAAAATTCTATTCTTGTAACCCATAAACACAGTTGGGGAATTGGTTACACCAAAAGGCTTAACCAAAAATTCATAGTGCCCATACCTAGTTCTAAAGGTTGTTTTTGGTACATCCTCCGATTTTATTCTGATTTGGTGGTACCCTAATCTCAAGTAAATTTTGGAGAACACAATAGCTCCCCCTAATTGATCTAAAAGGTCATCAATTCTGGGCAGAGGGTACTTATTCTTGATGGTCACTTTATTCAATTTTCTATAATCTATGCATAACCTCATAATGACATCCTTCTTCTTTATCAAGAGCACATGGGCTCCCCAAGGAGATACACTTGGTCTGATAAACTGCTTGGTTATCAAGTCCTCTAATTGGTTTTTCAACTCACTCAATTCTAATGGGGACATCCTGTAAGGGGCAATGGAGATTGGTCCTGTTCCAGGGACCAAATCTATTGAGAACTCTATTTCTCTTTTAGGAGGCAATGATGACACATCCTCTGGAAAGACATCCTCAAACTTATTGACTACAGGAATATTGGACAAGTCCATTTCAGACCCTAAGTTAGAGGATAGTAATAATAGTACGCCTTGAACCCCATTGGTCAGACATTGGAAGAGTAGAGAACTGTTGGTCAAGGAGCGGTATTTAGTTTCCTGTGGTTGGGGAATTACTGGAGGAATTATGACTTTCCTACCATGGCAAATCAAAGTTACTGAATGGTCGGACATCCAATCCATTCCTAATATGATGTCCAAGCCCTTAAGGGGCAAACAGACTAGGTTTATTAGAAAAACTCTATCATACAGGGTGATTGGACACTGGTGACATACTAAGGAGGTCTCTATTGAATTCTTAGATGCAGCGCTTACAACTAAGGGATAAGGAATTTCAAGTACAAGGAGATTATGTTGCAAAACAAAATCAGAAGAGATGAAAGAATGGGATGCACCAGTGTCAAACATGACAATTAAAGGAATTTCATTTATGAATCCAGTGCCAATTATTAGATTATGATTATACCTTTCTTTGCACTGAGAGCAAAGACCCTTCCAGTGTTAGACTTGTTTGGGTTGGACTCTGCTTGTTTTTGGCATATTGGACAAGAGGGAGCCATATGACTAGGCTATTTGTAGTAGTAGTAGACTTCCTTTCCAACCAAGCACTCTCCCCCATGATCTCTGCCACACTTAATACACTTCTTTTCTCTTGGGGAACTGGAGGTTTGTACTTGTTTTCCCTTCCCTTGGGGAGTCTTTACTTTCAATTGCTGGCCAAATTTTCTGGACTCTTTCTTTTGTTGCCACTTAACCTGTCTCTCTTCTTGTACCTTATTTAAATTGTCTTCAACAATGTAGCTCTTGTGTACAAGAGTAGAATAGTTAGTAAGTTCCATATGGCCTATGTTTCCTCTGATTTCAGGCCTCAATCCCCATTCAAACTGGTTTATCTTCCATTCTTTTGTGGGTGCATATTGGGCATGTGGAGAAAATCTGGCCAATTCTTCAAACTTAGCAACATACTCTACAATAGATATGTCTCCTTATTGCAGGTGCACAAACTCCAACTCTTTTTGTCTTCTGGAACTTTTTGGATAATACTTATCTAAAAAGGCCACCTCAAATTGTTCCCAATTCATATGGGTTCCTTGAGTCTGAAGATAAGTCTTTGCACTCCTCCACCAATACTTTGCCCCACCTTTTAGTAGATGGGCAGAAAATGCCACTTTTTGTTCGTCAGTACAAGGCACTACATCAAATGCCTTTTTAATCTCATCCAGCCAAGCTTGGGCCTCTAAGGGATTGTGGCTACCCTGGAATGTTGGATGCTGCAACTTAAGAAAATCATAAAACACCCTATTGGCATTTCGAGTGCCATCTCTTTGCATTGTCATTTGTTGTACCAGATTATGGGTAGTCGTTGCTTGCATTTGAATAGCTTCCATAACCTTTTCCCATGGTTCAGTAGTGGGTGATGGAGTCATACTATCTTTAGAGGCAAGATTCCTCCTAGATCCTTTAGCCATAATTCTGCATACCATACACAAAATACTAAGTTGATCAGACTTAATATTAGGTGAAATGATAATTAGAATGTATAGTAAAACAAAGGTATTCAAATTCGTAACACATAATCCATAGTCCAAATGAATCGACATGGCTCTGATACCAAAATGTAAGACTCATTATCATTTATCTAGAATATGATAATTAGACCCATACACATTAATAAAACAGAGGTAATTAACTATAAATAATAAATTAGAATCACCATCATAACTGAAAACGACATTCGTAAATATAGTTTACAACTTGCTTAGTAGATTCATAAAATATTTGATATCGTTTCAGCAAGTGTACTGAATCGTCGCAAGTAATAATAAAACGGTAGTACCGAGTATCGAACTCAAGGATTGCGTTTTACTATTGAATTATATTTGATTACTAGAATTGAACAAAAAGGTTCCCAAGTTGATTGAAATAATGTTTGAAATTAACAACAATAATAAAATTGATCTTTTATAATGAGAAAAATGTCAGGGATGAGTTTCACTTCGAATCCAACCTTGGTGTCTAATTTGATCCTAGTTACTGAATTCCTTTACTGAACCATTACCGAATTCTCTTTATTATTCTTGCCCTAATGTCTTAGTGACAGAACCTTTAATTCCAAAGTAACCCCTAATTCCTTAGTGGATTTAAGATTAGAATTAAGCATTACCGTATAGAAATTATCTTGTAAATTATTTCTTTGCAACTAATTTAATTGGTTTCATGACCTGCATCTATCCCTAGACTACAAATTCATGAATTTCTCATCTCAAGCATTCGTAAAGTCCACTTCCGTTTCAAAATACAAATCGTAGAACATTTTAATGTTGATCAAGCAATAAAAAGCATTAAGCACAGAGATGAGAAAAACAATTCAATAAACTCATTCATATAACTAGAAATCAAATCAGAAAAATGAGGGTTTCATCTGGTTACACTCATCCCTAACAAATAGGGTTTAGTTACTCATGACAGAGATACAAACTATCTATCTGTCTATCTATCTATCTATCTGTCTATCTATCTATCTATCTGTCTATCTATCTATCTATCTGTCTATCTATCTATCTATCTGTCTATCTATCTATCTATCTGTCTATCTATCTATCTATCTGTCTATCTATCTATCTATCTGTCTATCTATCTATCTATCTGTCTATCTATCTATCTATCTGTCTATCTATCTATCTATCTGTCTATCTATCTATCTATCTGTCTATCTATCTATCTATCTGTCTATCTATCTATCTATCTGTCTATCTATCTATCTATCTGTCTATCTATCTATCTATCTGTCTATCTATCTATCTATCTGTCTATCTATCTATCTATCTGTCTATCTATCTATCTATCTGTCTATCTATCTATCTATCTGTCTATCTATCTATCTATCTGTCTATCTATCTATCTATCTGTCTATCTATCTATCTATCTGTCTATCTATCTATCTATCTGTCTATCTATCTATCTATCTGTCTATCTATCTATCTATCTGTCTATCTATCTATCTATCTGTCTATCTATCTATCTATCTGTCTATCTATCTATCTATCTGTCTATCTATCTATCTATCTGTCTATCTATCTATCTATCTGTCTATCTATCTATCTATCTGTCTATCTATCTATCTATCTGTCTATCTATCTATCTATCTGTCTATCTATCTATCTATCTGTCTATCTATCTATCTATCTGTCTATCTATCTATCTATCTGTCTATCTATCTATCTATCTGTCTATCTATCTATCTATCTGTCTATCTATCTATCTATCTGTCTATCTATCTATCTATCTGTCTATCTATCTATCTATCTGTCTATCTATCTATCTATCTGTCTATCTATCTATCTATCTGTCTATCTATCTATCTATCTGTCTATCTATCTATCTATCTGTCTATCTATCTATCTATCTGTCTATCTATCTATCTATCTGTCTATCTATCTATCTATCTGTCTATCTATCTATCTATCTGTCTATCTATCTATCTATCTGTCTATCTATCTATCTATCTGTCTATCTATCTATCTATCTGTCTATCTATCTATCTATCTGTCTATCTATCTATCTATCTGTCTATCTATCTATCTATCTGTCTATCTATCTATCTATCTGTCTATCTATCTATCTATCTGTCTATCTATCTATCTATCTGTCTATCTATCTATCTATCTGTCTATCTATCTATCTATCTGTCTATCTATCTATCTATCTGTCTATCTATCTATCTATCTGTCTATCTATCTATCTATCTGTCTATCTATCTATCTATCTGTCTATCTATCTATCTATCTGTCTATCTATCTATCTATCTGTCTATCTATCTATCTATCTGTCTATCTATCTATCTATCTGTCTATCTATCTATCTATCTGTCTATCTATCTATCTATCTGTCTATCTATCTATCTATCTGTCTATCTATCTATCTATCTGTCTATCTATCTATCTATCTGTCTATCTATCTATCTATCTGTCTATCTATCTATCTATCTGTCTATCTATCTATCTATCTGTCTATCTATCTATCTATCTGTCTATCTATCTATCTATCTGTCTATCTATCTATCTATCTGTCTATCTATCTATCTATCTGTCTATCTATCTATCTATCTGTCTATCTATCTATCTATCTGTCTATCTATCTATCTATCTGTCTATCTATCTATCTATCTGTCTATCTATCTATCTATCTGTCTATCTATCTATCTATCTGTCTATCTATCTATCTATCTGTCTATCTATCTATCTATCTGTCTATCTATCTATCTATCTGTCTATCTATCTATCTATCTGTCTATCTATCTATCTATCTGTCTATCTATCTATCTATCTGTCTATCTATCTATCTATCTGTCTATCTATCTATCTATCTGTCTATCTATCTATCTATCTGTCTATCTATCTATCTATCTGTCTATCTATCTATCTATCTGTCTATCTATCTATCTATCTGTCTATCTATCTATCTATCTGTCTATCTATCTATCTATCTGTCTATCTATCTATCTATCTGTCTATCTATCTATCTATCTGTCTATCTATCTATCTATCTGTCTATCTATCTATCTATCTGTCTATCTATCTATCTATCTGTCTATCTATCTATCTATCTGTCTATCTATCTATCTATCTGTCTATCTATCTATCTATCTGTCTATCTATCTATCTATCTGTCTATCTATCTATCTATCTGTCTATCTATCTATCTATCTGTCTATCTATCTATCTATCTGTCTATCTATCTATCTATCTGTCTATCTATCTATCTATCTGTCTATCTATCTATCTATCTGTCTATCTATCTATCTATCTGTCTATCTATCTATCTATCTGTCTATCTATCTATCTATCTGTCTATCTATCTATCTATCTGTCTATCTATCTATCTATCTGTCTATCTATCTATCTATCTGTCTATCTATCTATCTATCTGTCTATCTATCTATCTATCTGTCTATCTATCTATCTATCTGTCTATCTATCTATCTATCTGTCTATCTATCTATCTATCTGTCTATCTATCTATCTATCTGTCTATCTATCTATCTATCTGTCTATCTATCTATCTATCTGTCTATCTATCTATCTATCTGTCTATCTATCTATCTATCTGTCTATCTATCTATCTATCTGTCTATCTATCTATCTATCTGTCTATCTATCTATCTATCTGTCTATCTATCTATCTATCTGTCTATCTATCTATCTATCTGTCTATCTATCTATCTATCTGTCTATCTATCTATCTATCTGTCTATCTATCTATCTATCTGTCTATCTATCTATCTATCTGTCTATCTATCTATCTATCTGTCTATCTATCTATCTATCTGTCTATCTATCTATCTATCTGTCTATCTATCTATCTATCTGTCTATCTATCTATCTATCTGTCTATCTATCTATCTATCTGTCTATCTATCTATCTATCTGTCTATCTATCTATCTATCTGTCTATCTATCTATCTATCTGTCTATCTATCTATCTATCTGTCTATCTATCTATCTATCTGTCTATCTATCTATCTATCTGTCTATCTATCTATCTATCTGTCTATCTATCTATCTATCTGTCTATCTATCTATCTATCTGTCTATCTATCTATCTATCTGTCTATCTATCTATCTATCTGTCTATCTATCTATCTATCTGTCTATCTATCTATCTATCTGTCTATCTATCTATCTATCTGTCTATCTATCTATCTATCTGTCTATCTATCTATCTATCTGTCTATCTATCTATCTATCTGTCTATCTATCTATCTATCTGTCTATCTATCTATCTATCTGTCTATCTATCTATCTATCTGTCTATCTATCTATCTATCTGTCTATCTATCTATCTATCTGTCTATCTATCTATCTATCTGTCTATCTATCTATCTATCTGTCTATCTATCTATCTATCTGTCTATCTATCTATCTATCTGTCTATCTATCTATCTATCTGTCTATCTATCTATCTATCTGTCTATCTATCTATCTATCTGTCTATCTATCTATCTATCTGTCTATCTATCTATCTATCTGTCTATCTATCTATCTATCTGTCTATCTATCTATCTATCTGTCTATCTATCTATCTATCTGTCTATCTATCTATCTATCTGTCTATCTATCTATCTATCTGTCTATCTATCTATCTATCTGTCTATCTATCTATCTATCTGTCTATCTATCTATCTATCTGTCTATCTATCTATCTATCTGTCTATCTATCTATCTATCTGTCTATCTATCTATCTATCTGTCTATCTATCTATCTATCTGTCTATCTATCTATCTATCTGTCTATCTATCTATCTATCTGTCTATCTATCTATCTATCTGTCTATCTATCTATCTATCTGTCTATCTATCTATCTATCTGTCTATCTATCTATCTATCTGTCTATCTATCTATCTATCTGTCTATCTATCTATCTATCTGTCTATCTATCTATCTATCTGTCTATCTATCTATCTATCTGTCTATCTATCTATCTATCTGTCTATCTATCTATCTATCTGTCTATCTATCTATCTATCTGTCTATCTATCTATCTATCTGTCTATCTATCTATCTATCTGTCTATCTATCTATCTATCTGTCTATCTATCTATCTATCTGTCTATCTATCTATCTATCTGTCTATCTATCTATCTATCTGTCTATCTATCTATCTATCTGTCTATCTATCTATCTATCTGTCTATCTATCTATCTATCTGTCTATCTATCTATCTATCTGTCTATCTATCTATCTATCTGTCTATCTATCTATCTATCTGTCTATCTATCTATCTATCTGTCTATCTATCTATCTATCTGTCTATCTATCTATCTATCTGTCTATCTATCTATCTATCTGTCTATCTATCTATCTATCTGTCTATCTATCTATCTATCTGTCTATCTATCTATCTATCTGTCTATCTATCTATCTATCTGTCTATCTATCTATCTATCTGTCTATCTATCTATCTATCTGTCTATCTATCTATCTATCTGTCTATCTATCTATCTATCTGTCTATCTATCTATCTATCTGTCTATCTATCTATCTATCTGTCTATCTATCTATCTATCTGTCTATCTATCTATCTATCTGTCTATCTATCTATCTATCTGTCTATCTATCTATCTATCTGTCTATCTATCTATCTATCTGTCTATCTATCTATCTATCTGTCTATCTATCTATCTATCTGTCTATCTATCTATCTATCTGTCTATCTATCTATCTATCTGTCTATCTATCTATCTATCTGTCTATCTATCTATCTATCTGTCTATCTATCTATCTATCTGTCTATCTATCTATCTATCTGTCTATCTATCTATCTATCTGTCTATCTATCTATCTATCTGTCTATCTATCTATCTATCTGTCTATCTATCTATCTATCTGTCTATCTATCTATCTATCTGTCTATCTATCTATCTATCTGTCTATCTATCTATCTATCTGTCTATCTATCTATCTATCTGTCTATCTATCTATCTATCTGTCTATCTATCTATCTATCTGTCTATCTATCTATCTATCTGTCTATCTATCTATCTATCTGTCTATCTATCTATCTATCTGTCTATCTATCTATCTATCTGTCTATCTATCTATCTATCTGTCTATCTATCTATCTATCTGTCTATCTATCTATCTATCTGTCTATCTATCTATCTATCTGTCTATCTATCTATCTATCTGTCTATCTATCTATCTATCTGTCTATCTATCTATCTATCTGTCTATCTATCTATCTATCTGTCTATCTATCTATCTATCTGTCTATCTATCTATCTATCTGTCTATCTATCTATCTATCTGTCTATCTATCTATCTATCTGTCTATCTATCTATCTATCTGTCTATCTATCTATCTATCTGTCTATCTATCTATCTATCTGTCTATCTATCTATCTATCTGTCTATCTATCTATCTATCTGTCTATCTATCTATCTATCTGTCTATCTATCTATCTATCTGTCTATCTATCTATCTATCTGTCTATCTATCTATCTATCTGTCTATCTATCTATCTATCTGTCTATCTATCTATCTATCTGTCTATCTATCTATCTATCTGTCTATCTATCTATCTATCTGTCTATCTATCTATCTATCTGTCTATCTATCTATCTATCTGTCTATCTATCTATCTATCTGTCTATCTATCTATCTATCTGTCTATCTATCTATCTATCTGTCTATCTATCTATCTATCTGTCTATCTATCTATCTATCTGTCTATCTATCTATCTATCTGTCTATCTATCTATCTATCTGTCTATCTATCTATCTATCTGTCTATCTATCTATCTATCTGTCTATCTATCTATCTATCTGTCTATCTATCTATCTATCTGTCTATCTATCTATCTATCTGTCTATCTATCTATCTATCTGTCTATCTATCTATCTATCTGTCTATCTATCTATCTATCTGTCTATCTATCTATCTATCTGTCTATCTATCTATCTATCTGTCTATCTATCTATCTATCTGTCTATCTATCTATCTATCTGTCTATCTATCTATCTATCTGTCTATCTATCTATCTATCTGTCTATCTATCTATCTATCTGTCTATCTATCTATCTATCTGTCTATCTATCTATCTATCTGTCTATCTATCTATCTATCTGTCTATCTATCTATCTATCTGTCTATCTATCTATCTATCTGTCTATCTATCTATCTATCTGTCTATCTATCTATCTATCTGTCTATCTATCTATCTATCTGTCTATCTATCTATCTATCTGTCTATCTATCTATCTATCTGTCTATCTATCTATCTATCTGTCTATCTATCTATCTATCTGTCTATCTATCTATCTATCTGTCTATCTATCTATCTATCTGTCTATCTATCTATCTATCTGTCTATCTATCTATCTATCTGTCTATCTATCTATCTATCTGTCTATCTATCTATCTATCTGTCTATCTATCTATCTATCTGTCTATCTATCTATCTATCTGTCTATCTATCTATCTATCTGTCTATCTATCTATCTATCTGTCTATCTATCTATCTATCTGTCTATCTATCTATCTATCTGTCTATCTATCTATCTATCTGTCTATCTATCTATCTATCTGTCTATCTATCTATCTATCTGTCTATCTATCTATCTATCTGTCTATCTATCTATCTATCTGTCTATCTATCTATCTATCTGTCTATCTATCTATCTATCTGTCTATCTATCTATCTATCTGTCTATCTATCTATCTATCTGTCTATCTATCTATCTATCTGTCTATCTATCTATCTATCTGTCTATCTATCTATCTATCTGTCTATCTATCTATCTATCTGTCTATCTATCTATCTATCTGTCTATCTATCTATCTATCTGTCTATCTATCTATCTATCTGTCTATCTATCTATCTATCTGTCTATCTATCTATCTATCTGTCTATCTATCTATCTATCTGTCTATCTATCTATCTATCTGTCTATCTATCTATCTATCTGTCTATCTATCTATCTATCTGTCTATCTATCTATCTATCTGTCTATCTATCTATCTATCTGTCTATCTATCTATCTATCTGTCTATCTATCTATCTATCTGTCTATCTATCTATCTATCTGTCTATCTATCTATCTATCTGTCTATCTATCTATCTATCTGTCTATCTATCTATCTATCTGTCTATCTATCTATCTATCTGTCTATCTATCTATCTATCTGTCTATCTATCTATCTATCTGTCTATCTATCTATCTATCTGTCTATCTATCTATCTATCTGTCTATCTATCTATCTATCTGTCTATCTATCTATCTATCTGTCTATCTATCTATCTATCTGTCTATCTATCTATCTATCTGTCTATCTATCTATCTATCTGTCTATCTATCTATCTATCTGTCTATCTATCTATCTATCTGTCTATCTATCTATCTATCTGTCTATCTATCTATCTATCTGTCTATCTATCTATCTATCTGTCTATCTATCTATCTATCTGTCTATCTATCTATCTATCTGTCTATCTATCTATCTATCTGTCTATCTATCTATCTATCTGTCTATCTATCTATCTATCTGTCTATCTATCTATCTATCTGTCTATCTATCTATCTATCTGTCTATCTATCTATCTATCTGTCTATCTATCTATCTATCTGTCTATCTATCTATCTATCTGTCTATCTATCTATCTATCTGTCTATCTATCTATCTATCTGTCTATCTATCTATCTATCTGTCTATCTATCTATCTATCTGTCTATCTATCTATCTATCTGTCTATCTATCTATCTATCTGTCTATCTATCTATCTATCTGTCTATCTATCTATCTATCTGTCTATCTATCTATCTATCTGTCTATCTATCTATCTATCTGTCTATCTATCTATCTATCTGTCTATCTATCTATCTATCTGTCTATCTATCTATCTATCTGTCTATCTATCTATCTATCTGTCTATCTATCTATCTATCTGTCTATCTATCTATCTATCTGTCTATCTATCTATCTATCTGTCTATCTATCTATCTATCTGTCTATCTATCTATCTATCTGTCTATCTATCTATCTATCTGTCTATCTATCTATCTATCTGTCTATCTATCTATCTATCTGTCTATCTATCTATCTATCTGTCTATCTATCTATCTATCTGTCTATCTATCTATCTATCTGTCTATCTATCTATCTATCTGTCTATCTATCTATCTATCTGTCTATCTATCTATCTATCTGTCTATCTATCTATCTATCTGTCTATCTATCTATCTATCTGTCTATCTATCTATCTATCTGTCTATCTATCTATCTATCTGTCTATCTATCTATCTATCTGTCTATCTATCTATCTATCTGTCTATCTATCTATCTATCTGTCTATCTATCTATCTATCTGTCTATCTATCTATCTATCTGTCTATCTATCTATCTATCTGTCTATCTATCTATCTATCTGTCTATCTATCTATCTATCTGTCTATCTATCTATCTATCTGTCTATCTATCTATCTATCTGTCTATCTATCTATCTATCTGTCTATCTATCTATCTATCTGTCTATCTATCTATCTATCTGTCTATCTATCTATCTATCTGTCTATCTATCTATCTATCTGTCTATCTATCTATCTATCTGTCTATCTATCTATCTATCTGTCTATCTATCTATCTATCTGTCTATCTATCTATCTATCTGTCTATCTATCTATCTATCTGTCTATCTATCTATCTATCTGTCTATCTATCTATCTATCTGTCTATCTATCTATCTATCTGTCTATCTATCTATCTATCTGTCTATCTATCTATCTATCTGTCTATCTGTCTATCTATCTGTCTATCTATCTATCTATCTGTCTATCTATCTATCTATCTGTCTATCTATCTATCTATCTGTCTATCTATCTATCTATCTGTCTATCTATCTATCTATCTGTCTCTCTCTCTGTCTGTCTCTCTGTCTGTCTGTCTCTCTGTCTGTCTCTCTGTCTCTCTGTCTGTCTGTCTCTCTATCTATCTATCTATCTATCTATTTGAAATATTTTGCATAAATTGCACTTATTATGTCATATACAAAATGCATCATTCATCCACAACAATTATAAATAACTTAGGCGATATACTAAACTCATAATTAGTTTAATCTTAAGTTCTTAATTCAAAACGTAAATTCATAGTCAGAAAATTGAAACAATATTGGAGTCATGAGAATAGTAACAACATAAAAGACATGAAAAATCATTTGGATGCAGTTTTAAAAACACCTATATGCAAAAATTCCATTTTATCACACTTTAATTCTCCTAATCTGTAATAACCCAAGACATTTTATTCAAAAAACATTTAGCGTCCAAAATTCTCATACTAGACGAAATTAATATAACATAACACAATTTCATAAACACATCACAAGCAACAGCAGTAACGAGGATAAATTGTGCTCAACAAGCATAATCACTTTAAGTCAAGTTATCCACTTTTAAGTAAATTTTTCCTAATATATAATTCATTCACAATATCCCAACAATAACCATCATGCATGTTTTAACTTACTGACATTTTCAATGAAATCCTATGGGTTAAACCTATGTATGTTGTTTTCTTCCATTACTATTTTCTTCTAAACAACTTCAAAAAATTTAAATCCCTAATCATAACAAAAAACATTTAATAAGAAGAACTCACAGTTTATGATAAGGGAGAAGATGATGTTCTGATTAAATTGGTTATTGAGCTCCCCTTTTTCTCGAATTGCCACTTTGACTCAACTTCTTCATTTTTTGGTTATTGTCCCCTACTGTTTCCTTGAATATGGTTAGAGAGAAAATGAGGCATTCAAGGTTTAAAAATGGTTTTGAAGAGCTTTGTACAGCTTTTGGGTTTGACTGATTTGAAAAAAATGAAGGAAAATGAGAGGTTGAAGATTGGGAGGATGGAGGAGTTTGTTTACGGCAATGAAGAAGAAGGATCCAAATGTTGTTTCTAAAAACAACATACGATCTATGAGAGAGATATTGGTAGAATGAAAATTACGCCATTTCCCTTCATTTGTCCAAATATTACAATAATGCCTTTTTTTTAACAAATAAACTAGTTATTTTATTTTTAAATTAACAATTTTAATAATAATTAACCTCTAGCTGATGTTTCATCCCCAAAAGCTGAGTGTTGCATCTGACTGCAGATATGTATTATGCTCATGTTGTGGAGAGAACAATCGTGCCTTATCTCTTGCTTTACTAGGAGATCATATTTTCACCAAGGAATGTGCATTTTCCTTTAGTATTTTTTCTTTCAAGCTTATCTCTTACATTGTCATTGTTGGACTTTAGTCCTCTTAATCCTAATTTTGACATAATTAACAAACATACAATGTTCATACATCATATGATAAATCTAACATTTTAACTGAGCAAGATTTCAGGAACAACAACTCAACCCTACACACTTGAGACAAATTGCTTGGAACTCAAGAAATCAACAAAAGTTGAATATCTACTGAACAAATCGATTGGGAAATCGATTTCGTAAAAGGGTTGTAAGGAAACCTACTGTTTGTGGTTACACAATCGATTAGGAAATCGACTGGCCCAATTAGAAATAAAAATTGCGCAAGTCAGTGGCAACCTATTTTCAGGCTAATCGATTGGCAAATCAATTATGCACATCACAAAGTAAAAAACTGATTGAAACAAATCGATTGGGCAAGTCACAGTGACAATCCATTTACTAGGCTAATCGATTGGCAAATCGATTGCTTAAATAATATTTCAAAAGTAACATGACCTGTGACAAACACAATCGATTGGACAATCTATTGTGAGAATTTCAATCATGTTAAGTTTGGTATCAATCGATTGGGAAATCGATTGAACTAAACAACAGGTAAGAACTTTTCAGGAAAATACTACCAAATCGATTGGCACTCCGATTAACATGAAATTAACTGAGTCACTGTTTTAAACACAATCGATTGAAACAAATATTTTGAAACCACAGTGAACTCACAGTTTGTGGCCAAATCGATTCTGTGTATTTGTAAATCGATTATATGACTTAGTAAATCGATTAAGTAATCGATTGGTGGGACTTTTTATTGGAACAAAACACCTGACATCGATTATGCAATCGATTCATATAAGTCTGCACATAATTTACTGAAAAGTGTTTTTAAAAGAATCGATTGGCAAATCGATTGGTTTGTATAGTTTCAAGATTCAAAAAAAACAAGACTCTCGATAATCGATTAGGCCTGTTTTATAACTTTAATGAATCGATTGGTAAATCGATTTATTAGTTTTTTTCAGAAACTATATAAACAGTTTTCAATCATTCTCTCAATAACTGATCATAATACTTGAAAATACTTCAAAACACTGAAGAACTCTTAAGAACATATTGTTAACATTCTGATATTGCCTTTTTTCAGATCAAAACCAAAAAGATTATCCATAATCATTGAGAGAGCTGAAAAAGTATTCTTGAGAGAAAAGACAATGTTCTCATAAACACTCATTGAACAACCAGATTCGTGTGAGATACATTGATCAAGATTGAAGACACTTTTTGTACTTCTTTTATTTTGTTTGTAACAAATACTGTGTAAAGAAACGACTGCGAAAAATCCAGCTAGAAACTGGTGGCGATCTTCTTGGGTGAGAGGCCTCATCAAGAAGGAGCTGAACTTGATCTTGTGTGAGTCTGCCGAGTGACTGCAAGGATCAAGGGGTTAAGCAATAGGAAAGAGATTGTGTTAGATAGATAGGTTTCGAGGAAACTGGACAATCTGTAAACAAGTCACAATTCTTTCTATTGGAGAAAAAGCTGAAATCCAATTGGATTGGAAGGACTGGATGGAGGGTGTCTTTTTGACAACTGAACCAGGATAAACCTTGGTGCATTCTATCCCTTATACTTTTACGTTTAATTGTTAATCTTGTATGCTATGCTAT
>NC_021164.2:29200938-29201302 GCF_000331145.2 Cicer arietinum
TCAGAGCCTGACTTTTTTAGAGGTAAAACTCATAAAAGGAATATGGCCTCGATTGATTTTCTAGGAGAAGGCGCTTCACTTGCAAGACCCCCAGCCTTCAATGGAACCGCATACATGTATTGGAAACATAGGATGTTGATATTTCTGGAAGCCAGTGGTGTTGATATTCTTGATGCTGTTGAAAATTGACCCTACATACCTAAAATTGCTGGAACAAATGAATTGCTGATCCCCAAGCCTAGAGCCGAATGGTCTGAGGACGATAAAAAGAAGGTAGGTTATAATGCTAAAGCTAAGAATATTATAACATCTGCTTTGTGTGCAGAAGAATTCTTTACGGTATCAAACTATAAATCAGCAAAGG
>NC_021164.2:29201807-29206715 GCF_000331145.2 Cicer arietinum
TTGAGCAAATGAAAAATGACCATAAAGAAATTGAAAATTTATGGGAACAACTGAAAAAGGATTCACATGACAAATCTGCAAAATGCATTGAACTTGAAAAAAATGTTGCATCATTAAAATCTGATTTATTAAAGTTTGTTAATAGTAAAGATAAACTGAATATCATACTTAGCAATCAAAGACATGTTAATGAAAAATCTGGTTTAGGATATAAGCCCAATATGCATGTTAAAAGAAATAACAATAGATATGGTATTGGTTATATGCAAACTAGAAATGTCAAACATGGTCAAAAATCTGCTATTTCAAAGAGTATGTAGACATCTTTAAAAAGGATTCACATGACAAATCTGCAAGATGCATTGAACTTGAAAAAAATGTTGCATCATTAAAATCTGATTTATTGAAGTTTGCTAGTAGTGAAGATAAACTGAATGTCATACTTAGCAATCAAAGACATGTTAATGAAAAATCTGGTTTAGGATATAAACCCAATATGCATGTTAAAAGAAATAACAATAGATATGGTATTGGTTATATGCAAACCAGAAATGTCAAACATGGTAAAAAATCTGCTATTTCAAAGAGTATGTATGACATCTTTACTAAACCAAACAAACATTCATCCTTTGATGGTAAATGTCATTTCTGTTGCAGAAAGGGACATTTTGTTTCAAATTGCAAATTTAAAAAATTAGCCAATAGAGGATGGAAGCAAGTTTGGATAGCAAAAAAATCTGTTTTTGACACTAACCTTCCAGGACCCAATTAAAATTGGGGACCTAAAATAAAATTATGATTGTGTGTTGCAGGTGTGCTTGACATCCACTAAGCATTCTTGGTATTTAGATAGCGGATGTTCAAAGCACATGACAGGAGACAAATCCAAATTCTTGTCCTTGACATTAAAGGAATGAGGTTTTGTCAAATATGGTGACAACAATAGAGGAAAGATTATTGGAATTGGTGACATAGGAAATGAGTCAACTGCAGTAATCAAAAATGTCTTGTATGTTGAAGGGCTAAAACACAATCTGCTGAGTATAAGCCAGCTATGTGATAAAGGCTTCCAGGTAAGTTTTTCATCACAATTTTGCATTATTGAGCATAAAGATGACAAACACATAAAGTTAGTTGGTGACAGAATTAATAATATTTATATGTTAGATTTTAATTCTTTGCCAAATACTATATGTTGCTTGTTATCTAATTCAGATGAGACTTGGTTATGGCATAAACGTATAGCGCATATTCATATAGATCATTTGAATAGACTTGTTAGCAAACAGCTAGTTATAGGTCTCCCTAATAAGAAGTTTACTAAGGATAGATTGTGTGACTCCTGTGAGAGAAGCAAACTGGTTAAGACTCCATTTCCCTCTATAGATATGGTTAGAACAAATAGAGTTTTGCAGTTAGTTCACATGGACCTCTTTGGACCTGCTCAAGTGAAGGGCTTTGGAGGTAACCTCTATGGATATGTGTTGGTTGATGACTATTTCAGGTTCACATGGACATATTTTCTGGCTCATAAGAGTGATGCATTCTCAACTTTTAAGAAATTTGCTGCTTTGGTTCAAAATGAGAATGACCAGAAAATTGTATCAGTTAAAAGTGATCATGGAGGTGAATTCCAAAATGATTCTTTTCAAACTTATTGTGAACAACATGGAATCAACCACATATATTCTGCCCCTAGGACACCACAGCAGAATGGGGTAGTGGAGAGGAAAAATAGATCCTTAGAAGAGTTAGCTAGGACTATGCTTAAGGACTCCAACCTACCTAAGTACTTTTGGGCAGATGCAATTAGTACAGCCACTCATGTTGTCAATAGAGTTCTCATTAGGCCCCTGCTTAGGAAAACACCCTATGAGCTTTACAAGGGTAGAAAACCAAACCTTTCCTACTTTAGAATCTTTGGTTGTAAGTGCTTTGTGTTGAACAATGGCAAAGAACACCTAGGAAAGTTTGACCCTAAGGCAGATGAAGGTATCTTTTTAGGATATTCCCAAACTAGTAAGGCCTATAGAATCTACAACAAAAGAACAAAAACCATAGAAGAGTCAGTTCATGTAAAGTTTGATGAATCTTTTACAGAAAACTTGAACAAAACTCCTTCTAAGGTTAATGATATTTTGGATGATGTTGTAGAATCTGAACCACTAGAACAACCTATAGCTGACCCTCCAACTAGTGCAGACCCTGTAGAACCTATAGAAACCTGTGAGTTGCCTAAGGAATGGAAGTTCAACAGAAACCACCCTTTAGACAACATTATAGGCGATATCTCTAAAGGTGTTGCAACTAGGAGAAGCCTTAGTCAGTTTTGTAACTTTACAGCCTTTGTATCTCAGATTGAACCTAAGAACATTAAGGAAGCCCTGTTAGATAGTGAGTGGATACTTGCTATGCAAGAGGAGTTAAACCAGTTTGAGAGAAACAAGGTGTGGAACTTGGTACCTAGGCCAGAGGGTAAGCATGTCATAGGAACCAGATGGGTGTTCAGAAACAAGTTGGATGAGAATGGTGTGATAACAAGGAACAAAGCTAGACTAGTAGCCAAGGGTTATAGTCAAGAGGAGGGAATAGATTTTGATGAAACCTATGCCCCTGTAGCTAGATTAGAAGCCATAAGAATTTTAGTCCAAGTATATGTTGATGACATAATATTTGGATCTACAAACAATAAGTTGTGTAAAGATTCTGAAAATTTAATGAAAGATAAATTTGAAATTTCAATGATGGGTGAACTATCTTATTTCTTGGGATTTCAAATTAACCAAAGCAAGCAAGGCATTTTCATTAGTCAATCTAAATACTGTAATGATTTGATAAAGAAATTTAGTTTTGAAAACCTTAAGTTCATTGATACTCCCATGAGTCAAGGAAATTACTTAGACAGAGATGAGAAAGGTAAACCTGTAGATGTTACTAGGTTTCAGGGTATGATAGGATATTTACTCTATCTTACAACAAGCCGACCAGACATCATGTTCAGTGTTTGTATGTGTGCAAGGTACCAATCAAATCCTAAGGAATCTCACTTCAGTGCAGTTAAGAGGATTTTCAGATATGTAGTAGGAACTAAGAGTCTCGGCTTGTGGTATCCGAAGGGATCAACCTGTACCTTAGTTGGTTACTCAGATTCAGACTTTGCCGGATGCAAACTAGACAGGAAAAGTACCTCAGGAACTTGTAATTTACTTGGAAACTCTCTTGTGTCATGGTTTAGCAAGAAACAGACTAGCATTGCTTTATCAACTGCTGAAGCTGAATACGTTGCAGCTGGGAGCTGCTGTGCTCAGATTCTTTGGATGAAACAACACTTATTGGATTTTGGTGTTGACTTGGGAACATTACCTATTATGTGTGATAACACAAGTGCAATCGATTACCAGCATGGTTTATTGTTTACAAAATCGATTTGGAAATCGATTGTTTTGGCTCCAGACTTCTAAGTTCAGAAAATATTTTTAACTTGCCCGAGCGTCGATTAGGAAATCGACTAGTTCAACTTTCAACTTTAAAACAATCGATTTGGACATCGATTAAGTAAATCTGGAAATCGACTTGGGAATTGATTTACAATATGACTGCTGTGACTAGCTGTTGGATGTAATAATTACTAAATCGATTGACATTACCCAGCAATGGTAACATAATCGATTGGGCAATTGATTTACAAATTTAAGGATTTAAATAGGAACAGTTATCAATCGATTTCTGCACTGCATTTCTCCAGATTTCACTATTTTTTCTTTGTCTGCTTCATCTCTCTGTTTCTGCAATTCTTCTCTGTTACTATCTACATTCAAACTACTTCAACCTACGATTATGGCACGAGTTAAACAAACCCAAGCACGCACCCCCTAACCATCATCTTCATCCAGTGGAACCCCTTCACCACCACCTACTTTAACCAAAAGAGTACCCATTCCTACACATAAAATTCTTGCCAAGGATAAAGGCAAGGCACCTGCTGCTATTCAAGAGAAACCCAAAAAGAGAAAGGAACCACCAACTGAAAAACTCATGGCTGACGCCATGAAGGAAATCTCACAGAAAAAGAAGAAGAAACCAGTTTCTTTACCCCCACCTAAGCAAGTTCCTGCATCAAAGGAAAAAGATGCAGAACCTACCATTCCATCAGACTTTCTTAAGAGAAAAATCCATGAAGCAAGAACTCTGGATTTTGCATACTTTGATGCAGACGGTTTTACTTTCCAAAACCATCTGAGATTTCACGGTCTTGAGGGCTTTCTCTCCTCAACTCTTGACAGTTATCCAAGACTAATAAGGGAATTTTATTCAAAGTTCAAGCTGACTGAAGAAGGTTTCAAGGCTCAGGTTAAAGGGAAAAGGATTTCCATGTCCTTTGAAGATTTTTCTGTTTTATCAGGGTTACCATTTCACGGAACTTCAATAGAAGGCAGTTCGGGGGCTGATACTGCTGACGAAGGATGGGAAGAATCGGTTGACATGCATACTGTTGTTAAGGACCTGATGGTTGATGGTTTTGTTGAAACCATTTCATTGCCTATCGGTCAAATGAAGGTCCAACATCGAATGCTGATGTATACGCTGACCCGGATGCTTGTACCACGATCCGGTAACCATGCAGTAGTCCAGAAGTTGGATATAGTACTGCTATGGGGTTTATCCAAGGAGCTCAGGATGAGCTGGGCATGGATTGTGCTAAGGCACATGTTGGAAGCTTCACAGAGTAAGCTTATGTTGCCTTATCCACAACTGATTACCAAGATTCTAAAACACTTCAAGGTATCGTTTGTTAATGAAGAATTTGCAAAGACCACTCTAATTTTTGGAGAATCAATTGTAAACCAGATGCAATTGAAAAGGTTACATGGTATTTGGATAAGACCTCAGCCGACTGTTGAACCAGCT
>NC_021164.2:29206968-29207770 GCF_000331145.2 Cicer arietinum
CGTTGAGGAGACACCTGCTGAGGGTAATACAACGGTCTCTGCCTCTCCCGTAGATAATAGTGAGGACCAGCCTAGTTTAGGAGATTAGGAGTTTAGGATCTGTGTTGTTTTATAATGACTTGATGTATTCATTTCATCTATATATATAATGCACTAGAACGTTTATTCCATTACTTTCTGAAATCATTTGCCATAATCTTTTGATATGCTCATTTATTGCTCTGATACAATGTTTTCTAATTTCAATCCCCAGTGCTTATGTTTATTAAACATAGGGGGAGGAAATTTTTTTTCTGTCTTTTTGCCTTAACTGACAAAGGGGGAGAAAAATTATAACTTGCTTATGAGTGCTGCATATTTTTGAACTCTGATGAATGACTGATAATTAATTATTAAAATGCTCTGATTTTGTTAAATAGCATGTGTACTGTTATGCTCTGATCTGATGTTCTGTTTTTATGATCTGATAATGGTACATATGATGCTATGAAATGTTGTTAATATTATGTCTTGAAATGCTCAACTCAAGTTAAAATTGTATGCTTGTCACTTATGCAAAAAGGGGGAGATTGTTGGACTTTAGTCCTCTTAATCCTAATTTTGACATAATTAACAAACATACAATGTTCATACATCATATGATAAATCTAACATTTTAACTGAGCAAGATTTCAGGAACAACAACTCAACCCTACACACTTGAGACAAATTGCTTGGAACTCAAGAAATCAACAAAAGTTGGAATAGTTACTGAGCAAATCGATTAGGCAATCGATTTCGTAAAAGGGTTGTAAGGAAACAT
>NC_021164.2:29208616-29209472 GCF_000331145.2 Cicer arietinum
CTTTTTCAGATCAAGACCAAAAAGATTATCCATAATCATTGAGAGAGCTGAAAAAGTATTCTTGAGAGAAAAGACAATGTTCTCATAAACACTCATTGAACAACCAGATTCGTGTGAGATACATTGATCAAGATTGAAGACACTTTTTGTACTTCTTTTATTTTGTTTGTAACAAATACTGTGTAAAGAAACGACTGCGAAAAATCCAGCTAGAAACTGGTGGCGATCTTCTTGGGTGAGAGGCCTCATCAAGAAGGAGCTGAACTTGATCTTGTGTGAGTCTGCCGAGTGACTGCAAGGATCAATGGGTTAAGCAATAGGAAAGAGATTGTGTTAGATAGTTAGGTTTCGAGGAAACTAGACAATCTGTAAACAAGTCACAATTCTTTCTATTGGAGAAAAAGCTGAAATCCAATTGGATTGTCAGGACTGGATGTAGGTTGTCTTATTGACAACTGAACCAGGATAAACCTTGGTGCATTATATCCCTTATCCTTTTTACGTTTAATTGTTAATCTTGTATGCTATGTTATAATTCCGCTATGTATGAAATATTGTGTTAATTTGATAACTACTGTTATATTCTGTGATTACGAGGTCATAATAATCAACAGTCAGCAAGGTTAATAGTCTCTTTAAGGTATCTAAAGATCCCCTTAACAAGTGTTAAGTGGGAATCTTTTGGATTGGACTGAAATCTGGCACACACTAAATAAAATGTCACAAGTGTTAAATGGGATTATTTTGGATTGCATTCATCCATCTTAAAGTTCTTTAGTTTACTTGGTCTGATAAATCAACATCATTTTGATTTTGTTGGATCTGAATTCCTAAAAAAAATTATGTTCTCCTATCA
>NC_021164.2:29210301-29210779 GCF_000331145.2 Cicer arietinum
CGTGGTAATTGTGTTGAAATTGCTAAGTGATATGAATTGTTTATTGTGTGTAAGTGTGATGGGTTGTAAAACTATTTCGAAACTCAATTTGTCGTGGTGATCGTGTGGGAATTGCTAAGTGTTAAGATGTGGAATTGTGTATGAATGTGATTGAGTTAGTTTATGTATTTTTGGAAGAATATGCAGGGAAATCGATTTCCCAATCGATTGGATGAGTTACAGGGGCTTCCCTAATTTGACATAATCGATTTGCCAATCGAATGTTTTTCAAAACCATTTAAGAAAATCGATTTGGAAATCGATTTGGCCATTCAGGAATTCAGCAAAACTGACAAAAATCGATTGGCATTAAGTCAGTGGCTCAGCTATTCTATCAATCGATTGCCCAATCGATTGAATTAAGCCCAGAGTTCAAATTTCACTAAAACCCTTCAGAAAATCGATTTGGAAATCGATTGGCTTAGTAGAAATTCTTATT
>NC_021164.2:29211284-29232204 GCF_000331145.2 Cicer arietinum
ATATTTTGAGAAACTTTTCCGCTGCTTGTAAATTATAATGACTCAATTATTTATCCAAAGGTATTTCCTTATTTATTTCTCTGTTTTATTTTAATTTCTTTTGAAAAAAAAATACACCCTCGCTTTGAAAAATGGGGCGTTACAAATTCTATAGTCAAGTAAGAATAGAATCACAAATTAGAAATTAAACTCATTGATAGAATCTGTGATAGGTCTAAAACTCGAATAAGTGGATTAATTGTTTTGCTCATCGTTATATAAAAAATCTTAAAAAAAAAAAACTTTTTAATTTCAACTTTCAATTCGGTTATTATTATTATTATATCAGAAGTCCATGCGAAACGATTCAAATTATTACCTATATTTACATTTTATTAATTGTATTTGACTCGTTTGCGACAGCGGATCAAGTTGGCACCGTTTTCGGGGACTCTTTGATAACAATATTAACTGATAAAAACTCTGTTTTCAAGCGACTGTCTCGGATTTCTCCAAAATTTCACCCGAAAATCAGAAGAAAAAAAAATCAAGGAATAGGATATTCTGAATAAACTCTAGATTCTTGGTTGTCTATTCCATGAACGCCGTAGTTTTAGCTTCTAGTCGATTAAAATCTTTCGTCTTGACAAACTGAATGGGGTCAAACATAAGTGCAAAAGGAGTGGTAGAAGAGCCTCTAGAGGCAGACTCTATAGTTCCTGGAGCAACAATGGTAGGAATACCCAATTGAGGTATCTCAACCTGTGGAATGACCACAGGAAACTGCAACGATGCCAAGGGGGAAACCATTGGTAGTTCCTAATGAACATAACTAGAGGGAGAGGAAACTTCACTTGGTGTATCATCTATTGTAGTAGTCAGTCTCTTCCTAGTCTGATGTTTATAAGCTTTGGGAAAGTGCAAGAACCAAAGGTAGAGGATCTATGTAGCATGTATGAAAGCATTTGAATTTAGAGC
Organism: Cicer arietinum; assembly: GCF_000331145.2. Taxonomy (NCBI): domain Eukaryota; kingdom Viridiplantae; phylum Streptophyta; class Magnoliopsida; order Fabales; family Fabaceae; genus Cicer; species Cicer arietinum. Next base: position 29,212,242 of record NC_021164.2, read on the forward strand.
AGCTAGATGCCTCATATGCTCCATGTTGTCTCTAATCATGTTTCTTACAAAAAAGATAACTTTGTCCCACTGAATTGAGACTTCATTAGGATCCAAACTCTAAACATTATGAATCCTAATCATATTAATTTTAGCAGTCCTAGAGGTGATCAATGAGTCTAGGTTTGGAAAGTTAGAGGGATTGGATGGAATGAAAGGGGCTATGGCGGAGGTTATGGATGTGTCAAGATTAGAATGATGTTAGGTTGAGTTGGAAGCAGATGAGTCATCTAATGATGTTTTAGTGACCAAATCGGTTACAACCTGAGTTGTTATCTCAGTTTTTGTATGGATAGGATCCACAAGCAGGGGTGAGTGAAGGTCAAAGGTAGGTGGGAAAGAAAAGGGTGAGGTTTTATTGGTTATATGTGTATATGTTCGTGAAGTGTTAGTGTGTGAAGTTGTGGAGGTGCAAAGTTTAATATTAAAGGGATATGGGTTTAGTCTATATCTAAGGGCTAAAAGCTTTCAACTATGGTTGCCTCAAACATCTCTTTTGAGGTGTTTGTATTTGAATCAGAGCTAGAGCAAGTAGTGAATGTTTGAGGGGTTGATTTGGTTGTGGGTGCAAAGGGGGTTGCAGTATCATGTGTAGTTATTTCATTACCACTACTAGTATCAATAGAAGAGTGAATAAGCTCAGTAGAGGGATTTACCTTTTGTGTCTTCCTCACGTTGAGGCTAGCTTCATCCTCATTAGTGTTTTTATCATCTTCTACTTCCTCTATCATAGAAGTCACCTTGACTGCTCTTTTTCTTCTCTTTTCAAACTTCTGAGATGCTCTTTGAAAAGGAAAGAAATTTAGGGGCATCTCTTGACTGAATTGGTAAATCCTAATGTACTTTTGAATAACCTCCTTATTATCTTTTTCAAAAATTGGAGCATAGGAGTCTCCTACAAGAAAGGGCGTGTCTTAAGTGCCATTATAATGTCTTATGAGAATTTTAACCTCATTTCTTGAATTTAAACAATCATTTGTAGTAATGAGCTTCATCCTTATGATATTGGGGACATTGAACATTGGTGCAAAGGAAGATACCAAGTGTTCATCATTAACTTCTCATCCCACTTCCTTTAGTGCTTTAATGAGAGGAGTCCTCATTAGCACAATTGTGATAAATTTGGAGTATGGAATTGTCTTGATCTTGCATGATCTAAAGTTGATTACACGGGACCTCATGTGCTCAAGTACCAAATTTGGCATATTACACTTGATCTTTTGAGAGATATTCCACATCAAACCCTTGTGGTATTTGCCAACTTTGTCAACAGAGCCACATTTAGGTACCACACGTCCAATCAAAATCTTAAATAACATAGTGTATCTGGAATTTACATGCATTGGCTTGGAGTTCGCTTTTCGATCTTCAAAAAGTTCCCTATTAATTTTAGATGAGTCAACCCTTGATTCATAGCCATTCTCCAATATCATGCCATCATCCAGACATTTGGTAATAGTAGCAATGGTTTGTTGAGTGATCTTGACAAAAAAAATCCCTAAAAGGACACTAGAAACTTCTCCATCTTTGCTTTCATCTTCAAACCTTTAGAATTCCTTAACTAGGACATCTAGGCAGAGAGTTGATCAAGGTTAAAATACTCAAACCATCCAACACAGACAAAATCTTTGATGAAATTGAACCCATTAGGAGCAAGATTAGTGAAATTAGTTTGAAGTTCATTGAGAACATCTTATTGTACCAAATTGCATGCCATAGTGGGGGTAGAAGTATTGTTATTGGGCGTAGAGAGAGAAGTGGAATTTGAAGCCATTAGAAAATCGAGGATAGTTTCAGAGAGTTTGAAAGGCGTCAACAAAAGTATGGGAAAATGTGGGAAGGTAGTGAGTTATTTGAGTGTTGGTGGTTTTGATAAAATGCTTGAGTTTCTAAAAGTGAAAAACGATTACTACTACGCACGCGTTAACATACAAATGATAGCACGTGTCAGAAAATTACACAACAACACATCTTCATGAAAATTGTTCATATAAAGAACAAATTGAATTTAAATCAACTAGAGGTAGCAGTTAAATTCAATTTACCAAAGGCAAAGCATACATATGAACTTAAACTATTTCTCATCCTCGAGTAATGGCAAAAGAAAACTATTAAACACATCAGAACTCTTAATAATAAACTATTGGTTCAAAAAAGAAATCCTTACAAAGGTGGTATCAAACCGGAATACATTAAAACTTTTGGGAAAACTTTTGGGAAAACTTTTGATCATCCTCACGTAATCTTAATGTGTGTGTGAAGTTACACCATTAAGTTTCAACATTAGTATTAAAAGACTCAAGTAAGCTAAACAATTATGTTGTTACTTATTTACACTTAACCTTTAACACAAGAGAATTCAACCATTCACACCAATCGGTACAAGGGGTACTTTCTTATTATCATGGACAACTCAAACTTATTCTTTTTTTTTTTACTCCACCTTTTGACATGAGTGATGTTTTGAAAATCACTCAATTACTACTTAGTGAAATTTTGTACCACTACCTTTTGACATGAGTGATATATATAACCTTGAATCTAAACTGTCAAATTTTTCTTTACTACCCCTTAAACTTTTCTCTAATGTTAAATACTAATAAAAAATATCTAAACAAAAAGGAATATCAAAAGTTGTTAGAGCACTTACTACCCAGAATAATGCTAGAGCAAGCTACAACACTATTCAGAGGTTTGTATCCCTTCTAGCTTCAACACATGCTGCATCATTTGAATCATCACCCAATTAGATCTCATTTCCAGTTGATGATCCCTCAAGTCGTAGTTTTCTCCTCAACCACAACTGCACACAAGTCTTCTCCCTCAAAATTCTTTGGGTTGGAGGAGGGGCCACCTTTGGTATGACATTCTTAGGTGGTGAAATGACTTTTTCTATTTCTCTTTTCGTTTTATAAGTCACTAGACCACGTGACTCATAAATCACAACATCCTCTCCATCCTCTTATGCTTCCTCTTCTTCTTAACTCGTACTCTTTTCAGGTATGTATTGCTTGATTTTGCCTCTCCTCATTCTTGGCTTTTTGTAAGCAATACACTTTGTTATTTTAAATTTGTGTGGTGGTAGTTGCTTCAACTACAATAGTGGTCTCTTGTCCAGGAATTTCATGATGCTCCTTTTTTAATTAGAGTTCTTTTTCCTCAAGAATTGTTGGTTGTTTATTCAAATTCAACTCCACATTCTCTATAGCAATATGAAAGACAACTCAATCGCGGGTGCCACAAATTTCAAGAGGTGGAAGGTATCACATATTATCCATGTAGCCGAGCAAGACTATATTTTTGTAGGCTACAACTTATGGCCAATAGGATTAGCATTTGCTTATAAATACCAGTACTTGTAAAGGTTTACACACACTCAATCAAATAAACAAGTTTTTTACGCATATCAATCTTTTTATCATTTTACTTTACTTTATTTATTCATTCCTTAGTTCAGTAACTTAAACACAAACACATCGTATTTATTGCTCTTTGGAGTAATTAAGGAACTCATAGAAGAGATACAAAATTCATTTCTCAACATAATCGCTTGAAGAAAAGAGAATCATAGTTAAGAGCAATTAGCCAATTCTTCGGTTAATTCATAATCCCAACTACATGTTCAAATATATATTGGGACTAAATTACTCAATTCCAACCAATAGAATATAATAATTTAAGGCAAATGCAAAGGGCATCACAACCATTAGAACATTCAAAGATATATTGGGACTAAAATATATTGTTAAACTTTTGATTTTAAACAAAAATATAGTGTAAATGCATCAAATGATTAAATTTGTTAAACATTTGAATATAAAAAAATTACATTGAAATGTGCATTAGAAATTATATATTCATCTTTTTTTTTTACAATTATGGTATTCATCTTTTGAAATTTAAATTTTGTTCTTTACAATATGAAATTTCTATTTTTAGACACTTATTAGTATCACTCATATTTTAATTCTTAGAAAATTTTAAATATCCAATCCAAATCCAAGCAACAAGATTATTCTGATCAACGGACTAATCCATTCACATGGGTGACTTCCCAACATATACTTCGTGTAGATCTCTATGAAAAATGCTTTACTTCACCTCTTTGAATATATTTATTGTAATTTGCAAACCATGTGAAGTGCGTAATCTTTTATATTTCAATTCAGCATTCTCGGTGGTTGCCTAGGATTAAGCTTGTGGTTGTGGTATTTTGGTTTGTGGATAACATTCAACACATTATTTTCTTCAATTATACTCGAAGTTAAATATTGTTATGCACTAATGAATGGGCATATTCAAAACCTATATTATGTTGTCATAAAAAGAGTAAATTGACTTGTACCAAAAAAAAAAAGTAAATAGACTATTTTAATGTACATTACCGTGTAAGCCCATGTTGCCGTAGCCTAATTCCAATAATAGTTCAATCCAATTAATCTCGCTTGTACAATACTCATTTCCTAATTATGCAAATTTGGAAAGTTTCCAAGACCCCCTTCTAACCTTTCTTACCTAATTGCAAAAGTTATCAGGAAATTAATTTCAACCGCGTTCAATATCACATTATTGCAATTATATGTTTTGAAAAAGACTCTTTGCCCTCTTTATTTCATACAGATTATCTAACGTATAAATCCTAAAATAGTTACCCTTGTGATTTTTACCAATTAAATACCTACTTCTTGTATATTCAATCAACTATCCGCGCGCGCGAGTGATTTTAGATTTATCAAAATTAGGGGTGTTAAAAAAATTAAAAATTGAACTAAACAGCAGAACTGAACTGAACCGAACTGTTTTTGAACTGAAATGATTTATAAAAATTGAAAACCGAACTGTTTTCGAACTGATTTTTTAAAATTAGAACTGAAACGAATCGGTTTTCAATTTGAAAAAATCAAACCATTTTTCAGTTCGAAAAAACTGAATCGAATCGATTTTTATTTCAAAAAACTTGAACCAAATTTATTTTTTTAGAAGAAATTATGTAAAATTTGGCCTATATAAACAAAAAAAACTAAGTTAAATCGGTTCGGTTCAATTCAAAGTAATAAACCAGTTCACTAGTTTATAAAACGGTTTGGTTTTTTAAATTGAAAATCAGTTCGGTTCAATTTTTTTAAATTGAAAATCAGTTTGGTTCAATTTCAAAGGGTTGTAGTTCAGAACTAAACTTTGTCTGTCCGTAAGCAAAATAAAAAACTATATCACCAAATGAATATATATATTATGTGTATATAAGGTATCAAACTTAATATTATAACACATCTTTTTATTCATTACCCCATAATTGTGTTATAAAGTTCACCATTTAATTAAAAGATATTTTCACGTACATTATGTCTTATAGAATAGATAACTCATTTCAGAGAAGAAAATTAATAATATAATCTTTAATTAATAAATTAAAAGTAGCAATTGTAAGAGTATCATAACAAAACATGTGTTTATTGAAATAATAATTATTGATTTTCTCACTTAAGTTTATTCTCCAAATTCATAAAACTTTATATCAATCTTAAACTATTTATATATCATTTATATATTTCAAAGTTAATGTTTTATAACTTTATTGAAAGAGTTAGTTTTGATGTATCTTATTTACACATCAAATATTTAAAAAAAAAATTGATTTATAGAAGAAATAATAACATCATCATAAATTCACACATAATTACGAGATTTTAAATTCGACTTTGAAATAAAATATTCAACATAATATTGATATTTATCAATTAAGTTAGAATTTAAGGATACAAATGTGATAAAAAAAAATTAATCTAGTTGTGAATTTTATAATAATGATATGTGGTTAAAATTATCAAATGTATCATAATATTAAATTTGACTTAATTGTAACTTATATCTTCTGTCAATAAAATATAAACACATACTCTCAACTTCTAAATGAAGATTACTTTAATAGTGATAGTTAAAGAATGGATTCTCTTCTCTGGCATTGGATTATGCAAGTAGTTAGCATATAAGCCAGGTCCACTATGAAATTTCTTCTTACATAAGAAAAAAGAAACATTTTTTTTTCTATCATGCCTCTTTTCCTCAAAATTATAATATCAATTAATTATCATATGATAACAGATCATCAAGCGTTTGTTCCACTTGTGTTTAAGAATTTAGTTGGAGTGCGAACTGCATCAGCAATATATAATTTTCTTAATAATATAAAAATGAGTTTAATATAAGAGAATTAAATATTGATCATCCAACAAACAATATATGAGAGTGATTATGATAGAAAGTGTCACATAATTACTTAAAAAAATTACATAATTTTTCGTTTTAATTTTAATCATTCATAATTTAATCAATTACTAGGATTTATTCATCTCACACTCTATTATAAAAAATTTCACAATTAATATGTTATATATATATAACATATTGATCTCACACTCTATTATAAAAAATTTCACGATTAATATGTTATATATATATATAATATATTGAATGAGAATCCAAATACTAGTTGTAAACATTTAGACAATCAATAGGATTGGTACGCTTTAAATTCTAGTTGAAACACTTCTCCGTTCAAAATAGTGAAGCCTCGTTCTTCTTCTACAAATCAGAAGATTAATCATTAATAGATGGAGTTGAGATGTAAATTAGATTATATTAATTCTTGAATTGTTAAGGTATAAGTAGTTAGAAGAAGTGTTCCATAGAAAAAATAAAATAAATTGTTGAGGTGTAAATTAATTGTTATTAATCAATTGATATGAAGTTAAGAAGTAACAATTTTGTAAAGGAAGAAGTAACAATCTGTTTTATATTTTAAAATTCTAATATCATTTTGTAGCACATTTTGCCGATTCTTGTATATCTAATTTAGAAAAATATCTATATTTAGAAAAATTACATACTCCAGGAAAATCTGTCTAGTTTACATGGAAAAACTAGTACGTTAGCAATTGTATAATTGAAAATTAAATTGATGAGAACCATTTCTTTACAAAAATGAAACTTCAACCAGATATGTTGAGTGTACTTATGTACAAATTATTTTTTTGTCAATTAATCCCAATTATTAACATGGACCCGTTGAAAAAATATTAAATCCGACTATTGATAAAAAAAAAATCATTAAAGCAAATAGATTTTAACAAAATTTTACGCTCAATAAATTGTTTGATGTTAGGGTAAAAAAATGTGTATATGTTCGATCCGTTAGTACTATTGTAAAATATACTTCCATTTAAAAATATTTAATGAACTTTAAGAACGTTCTTATTTAAAATTGAAATATCATCATCTAACACTACATTTTAAAAAAAAAAAAAAATTTTGAGGCTTTCTATTAAAAAAGTTGAGTTTCTTGTGATACAATAAAATAAACAAGACTAAGAGCATCTACAACGGGAGTGAAAATGAGTCAATGTGTCATCACGTCAGGAAGGAAGGAGCATCTATAGTAGTTACGTTTTTTTTGTTTTTTTTTCTATCTACTTTTACAATTTAATAATAATATAATTATAATCGTTACCTTTTATTAATTTATTAATAATAATAATAAATTTATCATTTTTTATTAATTTATAGCCGTTAACTTCTTTTTAATTTATTAAATAATAATAATTTTGTAACCATTAGCTTTTTTTTAGTTAATATACCACCCTTAGCCTTTTTTTTCTCCTTTAATTACTATTGTTAGTTCATTAATAGAAACAATTTGTTACTCATACTTTTTCTTCACAATTTTTGTTACAGAAGTTTATTAAAGTTTTTATTAACGTACTTTTTTATTTATTTTTCCATTTAAATTAATATTTTAAGTTATAATAAAATTAAATATTAATGTATAAGTTAAAGTAATGGAATATAATATGATTTTTTAAAAGTTAAACCGTAAAAAATGAATGAGTTAATTTAGAGTGATGTGACATAGTAGAACTTGAATCATGTTGAGTTCAGTGTTGAAGTAGAAAATGAGTAAATTGTTTCAAGATGATGTGGCACAGTGGACCCCATCTAAAGAACCCATATTGAGTTCACCGCGGTAGATGCTCTAAGCGAGGTTCTTTTTTACAAAGGCTAAAATAACACCGTAAATCTTTTTTTTTTTAAAATTGAATATTATTGAATTTTTGTTGTTGTTATTTTGTGAAAAAGCTCATAAAGTGGATTAGATTTTGATTATTTTTTTTCAAAACTGAACCAAGTCAAATACATAAATTTTAATATTATTATTATTATTATTATTATGATATATTAAACTTATATATTAATTTAATTTTTTTTGCTAAGTCATATATTTCAAACATAAAGAATTATTGGTATTCTTTAAATTTTAGTATATTATATAATATATAGACTTACAATAGTAATGGTGTCACATTTTAATTAGATTTAGTTGTAGTTTTAACTTTTTTATTTTTAGCAACTTGCGTAATAGACCTCTTATTTTAAAATTCAATAATTTTTGTCATTTCTTTTAATTAAAAAATTGTAATTTGATATATTTTAGATGATGTACAACTATCTAGATACATTAATTATGTATATGTTATTAATTATATTACAAAATGAATAATTTCAAGAATTAAAATTATAGTTTTAAAAAAAAAAATTATTGCAATTTCAAAATTATTAATCATTTAATATTATTGTATCATATGTCACGTCATTTAAAATATGTTATAATATTATATTTTAGTTAAAAAAATTTAGAGAAAAATAAAAACTATTAAATTTTAAAATACAGAAAATAATGTACAAATGAGTGATAATTAGGAGCTAAAAATGCAATTAAATTTTTTAAAATAAATATGGTTGATTTACAAAATAAAATAAAAATTAAATTTGATTGCGACACTTACATGTCAATTGTATGCCTAGCCTGTGAATCATGCATGCTTTTAATAATTTTATGCACTGGACTAGTCTATGCATAAGGAGGCTGGAATTTGGGCAAATAATATTTAAAATAAAATAAAAATCAAATCCCTATCAACAAAATTTCTTTTCTTATAAAAAGAATTCGTGAAGTCTTTTTCTTTTAACGTCGGATTGTGATGAGAGTGAACAAGTGATAGAAGAATCATTAAAATATACGCCAAGTCATTGTTTCTTTCTCTCTTTTTTTTTTTTTTACTCAACTCATTGTTTATAAAAAATTAATTTAAATTACATTATTAATAGTCAAATTTTAGTAAATCAGTGGTGGTTATGTTACTGTTTTTGTCCTCAATTGTAAGTATTTATTGCATTTATCACATATTTAAGAAAAGAAGATAGTTAATTAATGTGTCAATTTTATATTTAAATATTCTTAAAATGTTTTTTTATATAAATATATAAAAGTTTGATTTTCATTTTTTAACCAAAAATATTTAACTTTGATTTTTCATCTTTTAAGTTAAATTAATAGTATTATTAAATCATTTAAAAAAAATAGAATTATTAATAATTGTTTTTTTTGTAAGATAGTAAATATCCTTGTAAACTCACATAAACAGGATTTTAATTCTAACTTAACAATATCAATATTTTTTTCGATTGACATAAGACTTAAAGACATAAATGATATTTTTTTAAATAATAAATACATCTAATAAATTAAAAAATAGTTTATATTTAAAAATAATTTTTTGTTTTTTTCAATTGAAGTTCGAATTAATAAATGTTTTTTTTGTTAGAATAGAGGGAGTAGGTTTCAAGATTTAAACACTGGATGAGCTTGAAATTTTATCCGGTGTCTTTGGAGTTGCAAAACATACTTCTTAGAAATGATGAAATAAATATACTCATGTTTATTATAAAGAAACAAAAAATTATTCTTAGGAATAAATTATACGCCGAGAGTTTTTTTTTCCCCAAGATAGGAATTCTATTATGAAGATATCATGGTGGGAAAGTTTCCCATGAAGACTAGAATATGTTTATATGTGTAAAATACCGTATATGTAACCTCCTATAACTCCGGAAAATAACATTTATATATATACTGCAAGTGAATCTTTTTGTTAAAATAACATTTATTTATTAATTAGTAATTTCAAAAAACATTACTCTCAGAAATTTAAATTGTTATCCGAACACTTTTATTAAACTTTCTTTGGAAAACAATTTTCATGATTATATTTCTAGGAACGTTATTTCTGGAAACAAATTTTGAAACCATGAAAAAAAACACCTTTAATAATTTATAATAATAAAAATTATTAAATTGATGCAGTTAATTTTTTGACTTGAATATATGATTGATCTTTGTAATTATGTTTTTTTATTATTTTATGGATCTTTTTTTTCCTTGTTATTTTTTTTTATCATATCCTTTTAATTTTAGTCCTTATAAAATTAATTTATATTGGAATGAGTCATTGTAATATACATATAATATTTTATTTGAGTCCCTTAATTATTTGAGATATAAGATTTAATTGCAGTATTAGTCTATCTATTTTTAGTGATTCATAAAATTGGTCTATTTATTTTAAAAGTCGACAGTTTTAGTTTTTTTTTTTTTGAATTTTTACCTAAAAAATAATGATGTTTGATGCTTTAAAATAACGTGACATATGATAAATAATGTAGAACGATTAAGAACCATGAAATTGGAATAAAACGTCGTAAAAACTTAACTTTCAACTTTAGAAATTTTTTGTAATTTTAATTTAATTAATGACATATGCATAATTAATGCATCTAGATGATTTTATATTATAGAATTGTATGTCACGTCATTTAAATATATGTCAAATCGTCATGTTTTAGTTCAAAAATATAAGAGAACAACTAGAGGATTTGAGACAGCGTGATCAGAGGCACATTATAATATGAGGCAGCGTGATCAGAGGCAACATGATCAGAGGCATATTTTGGTCAGAGGTAGCGTGATCAAAAGCTATTAGTAGAAGAAAGTTAGATGCAGAACAAGATCTGGATAGAAACAAAATCAAAAGCATAAACAAATCAAAAGTAGAACAAAATTAGAACATAAACAAAATTAGAAGCATAAACAAATCAGAAGGAGAATAAAATCAGAGTAGAAACATAATTATAAGCATAAACAAATTAGAAGTCGAAACAAATTAGTAGTAGAACATAAACTGAAAAAAGAAATAGAATCAAGAGCAGAGACTACTCATAAGCATGATAGAGAATTAGAGGCATAAAATCATTCAGGAAGAGTTTAAGAAAACATATTAACTCTGTTAGATAATATTATTATATATTAGTAGTAAGAGTATTTTAGACAATTCTAGACAATTCTATTCTTTTATATATATACTCATTGTAACCCTATTAACTGTGGTTTTGGTTCATTCTATGTTATGAAACCCTAGAGTGGTTGTTTCTCTTCTTCCTCTTGCTTTCTCTTTTCTTTGTTAACATGGTATCTAGAGCCTATTTCGATCCTCCTTGAACGATCCCGCCTCTATTCCGATGTCGATTTCCCAACAATTAGGGAATATAATTATAGTTTCTCTTTTCTAACATTCCAATATTCAGTGAGATTTTTTCGTTAAACCGTGTCCCAATTCTGCTTTACGTTTCTTTGTAGCTTTTCGTTTATTTTTAGTAGATCAGTAAAAAAAAAAAAAAATTATTAGGGTTCTATAAACCTTTCCACAAGCCATTAGGGTTTGACGCTCTAACCAACCGAGCTAAAAAGAATAATGGGTGGTAAAGTTTACTTTGAGAATCATTATTATTTGCATGGTTATTGGGGGATTTTGATTGATCGTTATGAAGAGATGATTGAGAATTATCATCCTGGGATCTACCGTAGAGAAGAGAGAGAGAGACTATTTTGATAGAAAAGGCAACCACCAAAAGAGAAAAGAGAAGAGTAACCCTGTTCCCGATTTTGTTAAATCAGTCTCACAAAAACATCGATTGCGCATTCGTTAACCGTTGGATTTGGCTGATGTTTGGACAGAAGGTTCACAACATTCAGGTCTTCGTCTTCAACGGTCGGATCGGTAAAAAGACGTCTGTAGGGGGAGAAATCATGCTCGCACAGCACCAGGTTATCCCTAATTTATTTTGTCTCAGTGATTGTGTTTGTCTCATTATTTGTATGGCTTTGAGAGAAGGTTTGGAGGTTCATTGTGTTGTTTTGAAAAATGGGTTTTGTGTTAATTTGTATGTTGGGACTTCTTTGGTTGAAATGTTTGTGAGAAGTTTGGTTTCTTGGACTGCTGTTATTGTTGGGTTTGCTAGGTGTGGGGATATGAGTGAGGCCAGGAAGCTTTTTGATGTTATGCCTGATAGAGATATTGTTGCTTCTAATGTTATGATTGATGGGTATGTGAAAATGGGGTGTATGGATTTGGCGAGGGATTTGTTTGATAAGATGAAGGATAAGAATGTTATTTCTTGGACTAGTATGGTTCATGGTTATTGTGAGGATGATGATGTTGTGGCGGCTAGGTTTATGTTTGATTGTATGCCTGTCAAGAATGTGCTTAGTTGGAATGCGATGATTAGGGGATATTGTGAGAATAGACGACCACACGATGCGTTGAAGTTGTTTTGGAAAATGAGGGGACGTTTGGATGTGGAAATGAATAAAGTGACGGTTGTGAGTGTTCTTCCTGCTGTTGCTGATTTGAGTTCTTTGGATTTGGGTGTTTGGATTCATGGGTAATGTTACGGGAAGGATTTGAACCGAATGAGATAACAATGACTAGTGTGTTATTTGCTTGCAACCATTGTGGTTTGGTAGAGGAAGGAAGAAGGTGCTTCAAAGAAATGGAGAGATTTGGAATTGTGCCTCAGATTGAGCATTATGGTTGTATGATTGACCTTCTAGGAAGGGTTGGATACTTGGATGAGGCTGAAAATTTGATCTTCTGTGTTGTCGCTCTGTCTGTTGCTTCTTCTTTGGTGACATCCCTCTTGTCTCCCCGGCTGTCCAACCACCTCCTGCGATTGTTGATCCTCCTCGTTACCCCTCTCGTCATCATCTTCACCATAGAATCATTACTCTACCGTTTGTCTCTTCTTCTTTACAGATTGCTGATTTGTTCACAAAGATGCATTCCATTAAACGTTTTCGTTTTTTTTAGTTGACAAACTCTCGATGCTCCATGTTAATGCATCGTGAGTTTGAGGGGAGATGTTAGATAATATTATTATATATTAGTAGTAAGAGTATTTTAGACAATTCTAGACAATTCTATTCTTTTATATATATACTCATTGTAACCCTATTAACTGTGGTTTTGGTTCATTCTATGTTATGAAACCCTAGAGTGGTTGTTTCTCTTCTTCCTCTTGCTTTCTGACAATTAATCTATTACATTCAACTTAAATTCCATCAATTCTTAACCCATAATCTAATAAGCCAAAATACAAAATTTATTACTGATGTTATTTGAATATATAAAAAAGAATTATACTCAACTATTGTATAAAAATATATATCCTTTATCAGATGTGATTAAGAAATATTTCGATAATAATAAAAAATAATTAAACTGTATCCAAACTCAAACTATGTATATAAACTATAATGTTCATTCTCCAATAATTTTATTGTTCAAATAACATGTGCAAATCGATAATAAAATGAGACTTAATTAGGGATGTTTAAAACAACTCACTAGGCAAATTAACTTGTTTTAAATAAAATAGAATTAGGCAAAAATCTGACGAAAAGAGGGACCGGTTTATAGTTGACATGTGGGGCATCCGTTTCGATGTCCTGTCACTAGTAATAGTTGAGTCCTAAAAAGAAATTCATTATCAATAAATTGTTCCTAACATATATTTTATTTTATATATTTTATTTTATTGGGTGTAGTGTGATAGTAAATATATAATTGAGAGTAAATGATACTAGATAATATAGAGTATTCAAAAAATTTGTAAAAATATTATTATACCAAAATTATTATGTATATAAATATATAATATTGAGTGAATAAGGGACACATACATGTCTTAACCTGTCTTTCCTACCCTTGTAGGCTTAACAATCATTTTCTAACAAACACATCACATTCCCTTCCACCTCTTTCGTCAAAAGTTGAGATGCATAATAATGTCATAAAAAATGCCAAATCCCACTTCAAAACTGAGAAACAAACTCAGAAGTCACCATTTTTAAATTATTGCCCACAAGTACACAACCTAACTTCAAAATCTCCTTCTCATCGCAACTCTTTCTCTGTCTAAAATAACATAGAACACTTTAATTTTTAAAATCCGTTAGTAATTAGTTTGTTATATTAGTATTTTTTTTCTTTTATTGAAATTTAAATGAGTCATTAGTTTCTTAACCTTTAATTTAAACCCACTTATCAAATAAAACACTTAACAAATATTAGAATGAAAAATTAGACTCTTTTATAAACACACACAACAAACACATTAGAATCTCTCTATATTCTTCTAAACAACTTCAGCACAAAGAAGAGAAAAACAGAAATAAGAAAAAGAAAGCATCAAGAGTCTCTCTCTCTCTCATATATTCAATGGCAAAACCAAAGAACAATGCCAAGAAGTTATCATACATATCAGTTCCATCACAAATCATAAACTCCATATCATCATCTTCCCTTCAATCTCTCCTTGATTCTCCAAAGAAGTCTTCAAGAAGTACAATCTTCACAAAACCAACAATATGGTTTCTATCTCTTTTTCTTGTTGGTTTCTTTGGTATGTTCAAGTTTAGTTTCAACACTAACACCCCATTTCCTCCAAAACCATGTGCAACAACTCACCAAAAGTTCTCAATCTCAAATCACCATTCAAAATCCAAACTTGGTGTTGGCGTTGACTATAAAAATGAGTTTTTGAAAAAGGGTACTTGGAAACAAGAACAAGAACAAATTTTGGTTTCTCATGTTGAACTTAGAGCACAGGGGATTAATGATGATGGAGGTGTTGAGAAGAAGAGTGAGTTTTGGAAGCAACCGAATGGGTTGGGATATAAACCTTGTTTGAGTTTCAGCAATGATTATAGGAGAGAAAGTGAAAGAATTTTAAAGGATAGGAGAAAGTATGTTATGGTTGTTGTTTCTGGAGGGATGAATCAACAGAGGAATCAGATTGTTGATGCTGTTGTTATTGCTAGGATTCTTGGTGCTGCTTTGATTGTTCCTATTTTGCAAGTCAATGTTATTTGGGCTGATGAAAGGTATAAATAACTAAATATTATTCTTTTCCATAGCTTATAATGATTTTCTTTTTTAATTTTTATTTATTTTTTTACTCAAGAAGTTTTTTTAATTTTTATATTGAATCATATGAAGTTCAGTTTATCTGATCAATTAATTCAAACTTTAAAATTTTATACTAAACAATCACTACATCTGTCCGTCTCTAAATATACGACCATATTGAACACATCACATGAATTAAGTTTACTTTTCAAAAAAGAAATATTTAATAATTTTATTATAGTATTTATAGTTAGTTTTTGAAAATATTCAATGTTTTTATTATAGTATTTATAGTTACTCGTAAAAACATATATAAATTAAATAAAAGTGTGCTAGTAAAAAAGTAATTAAAAAAGATTTTGTAAAAAAGGAGAAAGAAATTTCACTAGTGTCCTTTAAAGAAATAATTGTTTTGTATGGCTTTAAAGATTTTTTTCTTCTTATTTATAGTAATGTTTTTAATTGCTTTGATTGCAGTGAATTTTCTGACATATTTGATCTAGAACACTTCAAAAAAGTTCTTGCAAATGATGTGAGAGTGGTTTCAGCATTGCCATCAACACACATAATGACAAAGCCAGTGGAAGGAAGGCCTCCACTTCATGCCACTCCCAGTTGGATCCGTACAAGATATCTCAAAAGAGTAAGAACATTTCATTGCATTTTGGTTTTTTATTTTCCTCTGTGAATACATTCACTCATGGTTCTAAATTGCAGCTATGTTGCGAATCTTTACATTGTAACAAATGCAGGCAAATGCGACTGAAGCGACTACAATTACAGTTGTGATTCTGTTGCAGAGACCTCTAAAACTTTTATCTTAAGGAAGTAATTGCAGTTGCGAAACATAATTAAGAGCTATGCACTAAGTAATACTTAACAAGCTTTAGCTTCTGCAAGTTTTGAATCTTACAGTGTATATTAGTTGAAAAATTTCATAGATGTCATTTCATATAATACACCAAAACTTATATAATCAAATGCTACCTTTCTTCCTAGTTCCTACCAATTTATTGGCTGCAATTGTTGAGTAGACAATATATTATAAGACTTCACATATCTTTTAGCTTGATGTTGCATAACAAGACTCTTTTACTGATTGTATATGATCTTGTATGCAGCTCAATAGAGAAGGTGTTTTGCTTTTACGCGGCTTAGATTCAAGACTGTCGAAGGATCTTCCTTCTGATCTTCAGAAGCTTAGATGCAAGGTATAGCAAGGTTCTTCTTCCTCAACCAAATCTTTCGAACAACTAATTTGACTGGCATTTGAGATTTTTTGAAGACTAAATGGATACTAATTTTCATTTCTGAACAACCAAATGCATCTCAATGTTGTTTTTCTTCTCAACGATCATTTTCGATAGTTATGTTCATATGACAAGTAATTAAAGATTTTTGTTTTCATCTTATATTTCAGGTTGCTTTTAATGCATTAAGATTTTCTAAGATAATTGAGGGAATTGGTAACAAGATTGCAGAGAGAATGAAAAGCAAAGGACCTTACCTTGCTCTTCATTTAAGAATGGAAAAAGATGTATGGGTGAGGACTGGTTGCCTCCCTGGTCTAAGTCCTGACTATGATGAGATTATTAACAATGAGAGGATACAAAGACCAGAGCTCTTGACAGCTAGATCAAACATTACTTACCATGAAAGAAAAATGGCTGGTCTTTGTCCCTTGAATGCTATGGAAGTTACTAGGTAGATACATATCATCTCTTTATAATTTCATTTTCTCTACATTTTTAGTAGCCGTTTTCACAGGTTCACGACTACTAGTATACTATAGCTATCTTCTAGTTATGTTTACTATAGCTATCTATCGATTTAATTCCTCACAGAAGAATGATTCAGTAGACACATGTGGTCTCCTTATAATTTTATTTATGTCCTTTTTTAGTAACGTTTTTTGCATGAGTTCACTGCTACTAGTACACTATAGCTATTATTATGTTTTTCAAAATTGAATGTAAACATGATTTCATGATATACGTTTTTGGTTTCATTTATAGGTTATTGAAAGGTCTAGGAGCTCCAAAAAGTGCCAAAGTTTATTGGGCAGGAGGGAAACCATTGGGTGGAAAAGAAGCTTTGCTTCCATTAATCCAAGAGTTCCCTAATTTTTACAATAAGGAAGATCTTGCTTTGCCAGGTGAACTACAACCATTTGTAAAGAAAGCTTCTTTAATGGCTGCGATAGATTACATAGTCTCTCAGAAGAGTGATGTTTTCATGCCATCTCATGGAGGAAATATGGGCCATGCAATTCAGGTATGATTGCGAAGTTATTTCTTATTCTTTTATTAAATCAAATTAATCAAAATATATCCATTGAAAAATGTTTAGATCTTTCAATTTGAGTAAATATCAAAGTTGTCCTTGAAATTGTTAAGTTATATCAATCTAGTCCTTTGCATTATAGTCCTTCGCATTATCAATACTCAACAAGAATTGTAAAATGTTAATCAAGTTTGTCCCTCTATATCAATAGAGGGACAAATGTGAATAAAATTTTAAATTTTCTGAAATCATTTTAGCTTATGCCTTATTGATAGTCATGAACTAGATTGATATAATAGTACAATTTCTGGTAGCAAGTGGTGTCTTAGGAGGATAGATGTACGATGTCTTACTTTAAGCAGATAGATTATTTTCATGATTTGCATCCGTGACCTCTGGATCACACAACACCAACTTTACAGTTCTGCCAATAATAAATACAAACAAAAAATATTTTGTTGGATTTAAGGGTTGTGGACATAATTGTGACTTTTGTAACGTAATGTTGTTACAGGGTCACAGAGCATTTACTGGACACAAGAAATACATAACACCAAACAAGAGACACATGTTACCTTATTTTCTAAATTCTTCACTCTCTGAAGAAGAGTTTAACATGATTATCAAGGAACTGCACCAAGACTCATTGGGGAAGCCAGAGCTGAGGACTAACAAGATTAGGAGGGATGTTACCAAGTATCCTGTTCCTGAGTGCATGTGCAATGACTCACATGTTCAATCATGATTAACAAATTAACACAAAAGCTTTAAGTATCACAAGGAATTGAGTGCTCTTTGATCACTTTTGGGAGTTCACAGCACCATTCTTTTATACAGATCTTCTCAATGTCAAGCATACCTCTCACTGCAGGTGTACTCTCATTCTCGTCCTATATAGCACCGACAAATTAGATTGAAGGGTGTGAGTGTTGGACACGGACACGACATCGGCATATGTGATTACACTCAATCGCTTTCATTTTCAAAAACTATTATTAGTGTCTTAGTGTCAGTTTGTGTCTATGCCAATGTGTTGAAAAAGACAAACATTAAGAAATTAAATGAACACAATCAACTACAACAATATAACATGGAAACTCGAAAATTGAAAAAAAAATAGATTTAAAATTATTATTTTCTTAAATTATTATTGATGTCTAAGTGTCAGTGTCAATATTTCATAGCAATGTAGGTTTCCACCATCGGTCAAATTATATATTTAAAATAATACACAACACCTTATATTTTTTATTCTTTATACAAAATGATTGTATAGAATACATGTTCTTTTTTCGTGTGTGTGTGTAATTCTTGTTACTACATTATATGAATACATGTGGATATTTGTATAAATTACAAATTTTGGATTATAATAATTTGGTCTTGAAGTTTACCTGTGCTACTCTTACTATCATTTAATTGAGCAATTGAGTGTAAGAGAAGTCAGAAGCTAGAAATAGCCAAATATGTGATTGGCTTGGGTCAAATATCTAAATTGCCGTCTACAATTGCAATTGTGGTTGCAATATGAAGTTTTTAGAGGTTTCTGCGATGGAATTGTAATTGTAATTATAGCCGGCTTCATTTGCTCATATTTTGCTGCAATATCAAGTTTCACATTGTAACCTCAATTGCGACTAGAACCACAGTTTAAAACAACAATGCTTTCAGTCAGTTTAGAACCACATTAAACAATGTGTAGCTGTTAGTCAGTGATAATCATGGGAATAATTTGTTGGAAAAGAATCAGAGATAATTATTTCAATAATGTCAAATATTTTTTCCCTCACCTGTACAGATAAATGACTAAACAGATAATACAATTCTAAGAACAATAATAATTGACAGAAAATTAAATATGAGATAAACACAATTTTTAACGTGGAAAACTTCCTTCAAATTGAGAAAATAAAAACCACAGAACCTAGTCCAATAAAACTTCCAATATAATAATTAACGAGTACACCAGAGTTTTCTTAATAACAATAGGGAACATTAATCAATAATAACAACTTTATAACAACCTTCCACTAAAGTGGATATACCAAAGTAACTCTCGGAAAAGGTAAAACTGCTCAGACTATATATTAAAATAACAAACTCAATGGTAGAAATAACCTATCAAAATTGTAGATCAAATGGAGCAAGTTTGCTACACACCTGTTTCCACTACCGCAACCAAACTTTTCTTTCTCTTCTCCCTTTAAGTGGCTTATTACGGCTGCCTTCTTTTTTCACATCTAAAATAGGAATTTCAAATCCCTTTTATTTCCTTCACATGGACCTAGCTCAATAATACCATATATTCTCCCTTTTTCTTTTCTTTTCTTTTCTTTTTATTTCAATAATAACAATAACAACAACAATAATAATAATAATAATAATAATAATAATAATAAATAATAATAATAATAATAATAATAATAATAATAAAATTGGTGGGTTCCACTTGGGGAGTGAGCCCACCCAACAAATCTCCCCCTCACGACTCAAGTGGGAAGGTA
>NC_021164.2:29232214-29245295 GCF_000331145.2 Cicer arietinum
TAATAATAATAATAATAATAATAATAATAATAATAATAATAATAATAATAATAATAATAATAATAATAATAATAATAATAAAATTGGTGGGTTCCACTTGGGGAGTGAGCCCACCCAACAAATCTCCCCCTCACGACTCAAGTGGGAAGGTATTGTTTAACCATGTCGGTCTTCTTTCTACAGTATATCATCTTCGACACAGGCAAAGTCTTCGTCATCATATATGAACCATTCTAATTAGTATGAATCTTCTCAATTAAAAATGAATTCATTTCTAGTGCATCTCATATCCAATGATACAGCACCTCAATATGCTTCGACTTTGCATGAAAGGTCGGATTCTTGCTGAGATGGATCACACTCTGACTATCATAGAATAACACAAACTTTTCTTGCTTGAGGCCTAACTCATGTAGGAATTTCTTCATCCATAAGAGTTCTTTGGAAGCTTTAGTTGCTGCAATACTCAAATTCAATAGTGGATAAAGCAACACACTTTTGTAATCTTGATTGTCAAGACACAGCTCCCCCTGCAAATGTCATCATATAACAAGAAGTAGATTTTCTAGAATCAAGATCACCTGTCATATCTGCATCTGTGTAACCATCCAACACAAGTTCACCACCTCCATAGCATAAACACACTTTGGAAGTGTCTCTGAGGTATATGAGAATCCACTTCACTGATTGCTAATGATCTTTACCAGGATTAGAGAGAAACCGACTAACAACTCCAACTGCATGAGTAATATCAGGCCTTGTGCATACCATAACATACATCAAACTACCAACTGCAGATGCATAAGGAACCTTCTTCATCTCTTCTTTGTCTTTATCACTTGTAGGACATTGACTATAATTCAATTTAAAATGAGTAGCAAGTGGAGTACTAACAGGTTTACAACTGCTCATGTTAAACCTCTCTAACACCTTCTCAATGTAATTGTGTTGAGACAACCACAATTTATTATTCTTTCTTTCATGAGTAATTCTCATGCCCATAATTTTCTTTGCAGGACCCAAGTCTTTCATTGCAAAAGGCTTGTTCAAATCTTTCTTTAAAGATTGAATCTTCTTAGTGTCATGACCAACAATCAACATGTCATCCACATATAACAAGAGAATAATATAATCGCCATAAGATAATTTCTTCACAAACACACAATGGTCAGAAGTGGTTTTATCATACCCATATTTCTCCATGAAAGAATCGAATTTCTTGTACCATTGCCGAGGTGCTTGTTTATTCAATTTACACACAAGCTGCTCTTTACCTTTGACTTCGAAATCCTTTGGTTGCTCCATATAGATCTCTTCCTCCAAATCACCATGAAGGAATGCAGTTTTCATATCAAGTTGTTCAACTTCTAGGTTCAAACTAGCTGCTAACTCAAGCACAACTCGGATAGAGGACATCTTCACCATAGGTGAAAAAACTTCATCAAAGTCAATACCTTTTCTCTGATTAAAACCTTTCACAACCAATTTTCCTTTGTATCTTGGTTTATAACTATTCTTTTCTGCCTTTTTCTTGTATACCCATTTGTTCTTAAGTGCTTTTCTGCCATTAGGCAACTTTATCAAATCAAATGTGTGATTCTCATGCAAGGAATTCATCTCTTCTTGCATGGCCTTCAACCAATTTTCTTTATCAACATTTGTAATAGCTTCTTGATAGTACTTTGGCTTTCCACTATTAGTGATCATCACATACTCATGTGGAGGATATCTTTGAGAAGGTTGACGTTGTCTAGTAGATCTTCTCAACTCAAACTCGACTGGTGGCTCAATTGGAACCTACTAATCATGGTGAGGTACATGATCATTAGTTACATTCTCATCATCTACCTGTATATCTCCCTCATCAACAAAGGTTTATGCAAGGGGCTTAGGCACAACATCAATGCAACTTTTGGAATTTGATTTCTGTTTTTCAGCTTTATCAAAATCTTCAATAGTCTGGTCTTCAAGAAATATCACATCTCGGCTTCTGATGATTTTCTTGCCAACCGGATCCCACAATCTATAACCAAATTCTTCATCACCATAACCGACGAATATACACTATTTGGATTTACTATCAATCTTGGACCTGTCATCTCTAGGAACGTGAACAAAGCATCTGCAGCCAAAAACTCTCAAATGACAGTAAGAGACATCTTTCTCTGTCCACACTTTATTTGAAACATCACCATCAAGTGGAATAGAAGGAGAAATATTGATCAAATCCAGTGCATTTTTCATTGCTTCACCCCAAAAGGATTTCGATAATTTTGCATGAGAAAGCATACATCTGATTCGGCCATTAATCGTACGATTCATTCTTTATGCAACACCATTATGCTGAGGTATCTTTGGAACTATTTTCTCAATCCTAATTCCATGTTCTCTACAATACTTTTCAAATGGACCTCTGTATTCACCACCGTTATCTGATCGAACACATTTTAATTTTCTTCCCTTTTCTCTTTCAACACTTGCACGAAAATGCTTGAAGACTCCAAATACATAGTCTTTAGATTTCAAAGGAAAGACCCACACTTTTCTAGAGTGGTCGTCAATAAAAGTAACAAAATATGATGCACCACCAAGAGATTTACTATCCATCATACAAACATTAGTATGAACTAAATCAAGAATATTTCGCCTCCTATGAGGACCAGTATTATGAAAAGAAACTCTATATTGTTTTCCAGCAAAACAATGAGTGCAAGTTTTTAGAGACGTACCCTTCACAGGAAGAAAATTTTTCATCGCATATGCCATAAATCAGAAGATGCATCTTCAATTGCATTCACTTCTTCCTTGCATAGCTTCGTAGGCAACCTATAGAGAGAAGTTGATCTTTGCTCCTTTGCAACCACTAGGGACCCTTTTGTGATTTTACATATACCACAACCACCAAAGTAAGTGTGATAACCATCAATATCCAAGGCTTTCACCGAAATCAAATTGAGACGAATATCAGGAACATGTCTAACATTCTTCATACCGATAATTTTTAACCCAAACATCTCCCATACCGATAATTTTACATACTCCTTCATCTCCCATTTTTTCCATGCCAAAATAACCAGCACTATAACATGAGAATAAATCACGCCTAGGAGTAACATGATATGAGGCACCTGAATCAATAATCCAAGTTGAATCATGACATGCAAGGTTTATGGAATTATCATCACAAACAATATAAACATTACTAACAGATGCAACTGTTGTTGTATCTTTATCATTTTTCTTCTTTTTGTCTTCATCTATTTCCCTTGATTGATCTCTCTTAAGGAACCTACAATTTCTTTTTATGTGACCCACTTTGCCACAACGATAGCATATCACTTCTTTTCTAGTCCTCAACTTGCTTATTGACTTGCTACGATTTTTAGAGTTATCGCGTCTACAGAAGTTTCTAGATTGACTTCTCCCTCGTGACTCTGTAACTAGTGTTTCTAACTTTGAGGAAGAACCAATCAAACCACGTTCCTTTCTTAGAGCTTCTTCATTCAACATGCTCTCTTTAACTGTTGACATTTTCAACTTTCCACTTGGAACTGAATTGGTCAACGTCACAACAAGGACTTCCCAATTGTCAGGCAAGGAACTCAATAATAACAACACTTGCAACCCATCATCTAATTTAATTTCTGCGGTTGTCAACTGATTCACTGTATTCTGAAAAATACTCATTTGCTCTGCCATTGAATCCCCATCTTTGTATTTCATATTCATCAGCTTTCGAATCAAGAATGCTTTATTTTGCACATTCTTTCGTTCATACAACTCTTTTAATTTTTCCCACATTTGGTTATCATCTATTTCAGTTTCAACATGTGGATATACACTCAGATCCAACCACTTCCTGATCAACGCCACTGCATTTCTATTCATCTTCTTGCAGTCAACGTCAAATTTATCTATAGGTTTAGCAGTGTTACCCTCAATAGGATCATACAAACCTTTACTATATAACATGTCTTCCATGAGAGTCTTCCAAAGTGTGTAACTTGAAGAGTTGAGTTTAATCATATTTGGACCTTTATTTTCCTCCTCCATTTTAATGCACAAATCAAATAACCGAGCTCTAGATACCACTTTGTTGGGAAAACCAGAGATAACTATCTCAATGTTGCGGAATATTTTTTCCCTCACCTGTGCTGATAAATGGCCAAACAGAAAAATACATTTCAAGAGCAATAATAATTGGTAGAAAATTAAATATGAGACAAACACAATATTTAATGTGGAAAACTTCCCTCAAATTGAGAGAATAAAAACCATGGGACCTAGTCCAGTAAGACTTCCACTACAATAATTAATAGGTACACCAAAGTCTTCCTAACAACAATATAGAACATCAATCAACAATAACAACCTTCCACTAAAGTGGGTATGCCAAAGTAACTATCATAGAAGGTAAAACTGCTCAGACTGTATATTGAAATAACAAACTCAGTGGTAGAAATAACCTATCAAAATTGTAGATCAAACGGAGCAAATTTGCTACACACATGTTTCCACCACCGGAACCAAACTTTTCTTTCTCTTCTCCCTTTAGTGGCTTGTTACGGCTGCCTTCTTTTTTCATATCTAAAATAGGGTTTTAAATCCCTTTTATTTCTTTCACATGGGTCTAGCCCAATAATACCATATATTCTCTCTTTTTTTATTTTTATTTTAAATAATAACAATATTAATACTAATAATAATAATAATAATAATAATAATAATAATAATAATAATAATAATATTAATAAAATTGGCGGATTCCACTTAGGGAGTAAGCCTACCCAACATAACTTGTTTCCTATTACATGTCCCAAATGAGACAACTCCTTAATCGTATATATTTGCTATTCCTAAATTAGACTAAAAATCAGGTAGTTAAATATTTGTAATTAATAGTTGTAAATTCTCTTGTTATTATTTATAGAGGAAATATACTAAGAAAAGGCGTAAAGCCAAATTCAGTGATATGGTTTCAACAAGTTCGATCAAACCTATGAGTTTTTGGTTCGTTGTTCATTTGTGATTATAGTTTCGCATTTATGTCTCCTCGTGTCTTCTATGCTTGCGTGTTCTAGTCTTCGTTGTGTGGTCTTTTCTTCTAGCCCTGTTTGTTCTTGGTCGTGATTCTAGGTTTTACTATGATTTCTTCTATTGTTGTTATCTCTACTCGTGATCTCTGGGTCGTAGTTTCTTGGTTGTGCATTTGATGCTTAGTTCGAGGTCACTACTCCTCGTTCTGCTCACGATATCTGGGTCAAATATTCTTGGTTATGAGTTCTATGGCTTGCTTGCATTCTCCATGTTTGTGTGGGTTTTGTTCAATTTCGGTGCTCATCCTTTGATTTGCTTTTCTCTTTCTCGTGCAATACTATTGTGTGTATCTTGCTCATAAAGTGGTATTTTGTTCTTTTGCTTGTGATTTTAATATGTTGCTTACTTTATTTATTTGATGTGCTGGCGTGACATCAAAAAAAGAAAAAGATAACTTTTGTATTTGATTTACAAACAAGAATTCGGATTTCAGTTTAAGATGTTATAGGGGTTTTGCTGAAAAGGAACCACGTTCCCTTTATGGATACTTGGCGAGCTTCTTAGGGAGGAAGAACATCTTCTTACTCAAGGAACTATGTCTAATGATGTTTCCCTTTCAGAACCTGTGACAATTGCCTATGTTTCCTAAAGTAGAGGTAAAAGTCGTGATATACAATAAGTTCAATGTTTTTCTTACAAACCATTTGGACACGTTGCTCGAAGTGGCAATAAGAAGTTTTGAAATTTTTGCAAGCAGTAAGGTCTTATCATCTCTGATTGTCCACACACTTCCACCAATAGTGCATTTGATGGTGGTTCTGTATAGCAATAGATGATTCAACAAATGGTACTCTCAGCTCTTTCACCCTTGGGCATTCAGGGTAAGTCAACTAATGTTTCTCATCCTTGTTTTTTTATTCTTGTACATCCTACCATATGGTAGGTTCTTTTGAATACTTGCAACATATACACCTTTAATATGACACTTAGAAAATCCAAATTTCTAATGATATTACTCTTTTAAATGTATGTATGTCACAACAACAACAACAAGGATGTCTTAACATTGTTGAGGATCAAGAGGAAGATGAAAAACTACAACAAACCTCTTGGATTATTGATAATGGTTGCACAAATTATTGAGGTAAAATCCCTAATTATTGTTTTGTAGATAATCAAACTTTTAAATAAATTGTTAATTATAATTTTGATCATATTATCTATTAAAAAATGTTTTTGAGTGATTAATTTAAAGATATGAACTCAAACATAAGCTTGCATATTCATGGAAAAATCAGATGGCCCTTTTCAAAGAAATAATGAAAGATTTCATCATAGTTTATGGTTCCATATCATGCTCTGTCAAGACAAAAATCCACTTTATAAAGTCCAAGAGTGTTTGGAGAATCTTTAAAAGGAATGTCAAAATGATTGGAGAATGTTCAAAAGAATATTCAGGTTGTCCTTTAATGAATACAAAGTCAAAATAGATCAATGTGGAAGTCCAACCGTAAGTTAAGAAAGTCAAATTTGCACATGAGGCTGCTCAGTTAAATTAACACTTAAATGACTCAAATTGAAGGTCTAATTGGTGAAAACAACCTCCAGATTGATGACTTGTAAACAAGAACAAAAAGACAACAGTACATTGTACTAGCACCGCTACTGCAGAAAACTATGCATGCCTTTGATCAAATACAGTGCCAAGTGACATTTGACAACCCATTCTCACACTTATTCACATTACCTTCATACTCAAGGCAAGATATTTTTGAGTTGATCAAGAACGTTATGGACAATATTTTTAACATATGTTTAATGTGATCAAATCATATCTGACACTTGACAAATGTGTCTAACAAATATATTCAACTTTATCTGAGTTCTCAAGCTTTTGTTCATCTATAAAAGGAAGATCAATAAGAAGATGAAGACAAGAGTTTCAACTAGAAGATGAAGGAAAAAGTTTCAATTAGAAGCTTCTTCAAGTTCTCTCACGATATTTGTAACACCCCGTTTTTCAAAGCGAGGGTATATTTTTTTTTTCAAAAGAGATTCATAAAAACAAAGGAATAAAGAAGAAAATACTTTTGGATAAACATTT
The DNA here is from genome assembly GCF_000331145.2 of Cicer arietinum. Lineage (NCBI taxonomy): Eukaryota > Viridiplantae > Streptophyta > Magnoliopsida > Fabales > Fabaceae > Cicer > Cicer arietinum. The sequence continues at coordinate 29,239,356 of NC_021164.2, forward strand.
AAGTCGTAACACAACGACAAATAAGTCAACAGAATTTACAAGCAGCGGAAAAGTTTCTTCAAATATAATTCCAAAGCATTTACACAAATACAAATGGTACATGGAACCCATTCAAATAAGATGTCAAACTGACAATATTAGTATCAATACAGTTTTCCAAATTAAAATACTCCAACCCAAAAAGAAGGACGTCTAGTCCCTATACGTCAACCTAATCTGATCATCCTACCAAAAAAACTATACACCCTGAGTGATCTCCACGCGCCCCGTGAGATCCTCCTCACGTAGCTCCAGTCAAGCATTCCCATCCGTAGGGTACGAACCAGTAGGATCGTCCTGGCTCTCATCTGAGGGCAAAGCCCAGATTTCCACAATAGTTGTAAAGGGTCACCAACCGAAATTAACAGATAACACATAACATTTAAGTTTTAAATGCACAAAATAACCTTTCAACTAAGCATGCACCTTAAAAGGGTTTCCATATGCCAAACATGCATAAACAAGGTTGAAAAATGAAGTTTTTAACAAAACAACATTGTTGTATTCGAATACAGCATCTCTGTATTCGAATACAAGGCTGTTTCAGCATTCAGCAAAAAAAACAACATGTCTGTATTCGAATACAACAGTCTGTATTCGACTACACAGCAAGTCAGTAGCAAAATGTATTCGAATACAGCAGTCTGTATTCGACTACACAGTAAGTCAGTGGCAAAAACAGCATGTCTGTATTCGAATACAACAGTCTGTATTCGACTACACAGCAAGTCAGTAGCAAAATGTATTCGAATACAGCAGTCTGTATTCGACTACACAGTAAGTCAGTGGCAAAAACAGCATGTCTGTATTCGAATACAACAGTCTGTATTCGACTACACAGCAAGTCAGTAGCAAAATGTATTCGAATACAGCAGTCTGTATTCGACTACACAGTAAGTCAGTGGCAAAAACAGCATGTCTGTATTCGAATACAACAGTCTGTATTCGACTACACAGCAAGTCAGTAGCAAAATGTATTCGAATACAGCAGTCTGTATTCGACTACACAGTAAGTCAGTGGCAAAAACAGCATGTCTGTATTCGAATACAACAGTCTGTATTCGACTACACAGCAAGTCAGTAGCAAAATGTATTCGAATACAGCAGTCTGTATTCGACTACACAGTAAGTCAGTGGCAAAAACAGCATGTCTGTATTCGAATACAACAGTCTGTATTCGACTACACAGCAAGTCAGTAGCAAAATGTATTCGAATACAGCAGTCTGTATTCGACTACACAGTAAGTCAGTGGCAAAAACAGCATGTCTGTATTCGAATACAACAGTCTGTATTCGACTACACAGCAAGTCAGTAGCAAAATGTATTCGAATACAGCAGTCTGTATTCGACTACACAGTAAGTCAGTGGCAAAAACAGCATGTCTGTATTCGAATACAACAGTCTGTATTCGACTACACAGCAAGTCAGTAGCAAAATGTATTCGAATACAGCAGTCTGTATTCGACTACACAGTAAGTCAGTGGCAAAAACAGCATGTCTGTATTCGAATACAACAGTCTGTATTCGACTACACAGCAAGTCAGTAGCAAAATGTATTCGAATACAGCAGTCTGTATTCGACTACACAGTAAGTCAGTGGCAAAAACAGCATGTCTGTATTCGAATACAACAGTCTGTATTCGACTACACAGCAAGTCAGTAGCAAAATGTATTCGAATACAGCAGTCTGTATTCGACTACACAGTAAGTCAGTGGCAAAAACAGCATGTCTGTATTCGAATACAACAGTCTGTATTCGACTACACAGCAAGTCAGTAGCAAAATGTATTCGAATACAGCAGTCTGTATTCGACTACACAGTAAGTCAGTGGCAAAAACAGCATGTCTGTATTCGAATACAACAGTCTGTATTCGACTACACAGCAAGTCAGTAGCAAAATGTATTCGAATACAGCAGTCTGTATTCGACTACACAGTAAGTCAGTGGCAAAAACAGCATGTCTGTATTCGAATACAACAGTCTGTATTCGACTACACAGCAAGTCAGTAGCAAAATGTATTCGAATACAGCAGTCTGTATTCGACTACACAGTAAGTCAGTGGCAAAAACAGCATGTCTGTATTCGAATACAACAGTCTGTATTCGACTACACAGCAAGTCAGTAGCAAAATGTATTCGAATACAGCAGTCTGTATTCGACTACACAGTAAGTCAGTGGCAAAAACAGCATGTCTGTATTCGAATACAACAGTCTGTATTCGACTACACAGCAAGTCAGTAGCAAAATGTATTCGAATACAGCAGTCTGTATTCGACTACACAGTAAGTCAGTGGCAAAAACAGCATGTCTGTATTCGAATACAACAGTCTGTATTCGACTACACAGCAAGTCAGTAGCAAAATGTATTCGAATACAGCAGTCTGTATTCGACTACACAGTAAGTCAGTGGCAAAAACAGCATGTCTGTATTCGAATACAACAGTCTGTATTCGACTACACAGCAAGTCAGTAGCAAAATGTATTCGAATACAGCAGTCTGTATTCGACTACACAGTAAGTCAGTGGCAAAAACAGCATGTCTGTATTCGAATACAACAGTCTGTATTCGACTACACAGCAAGTCAGTAGCAAAATGTATTCGAATACAGCAGTCTGTATTCGACTACACAGTAAGTCAGTGGCAAAAACAGCATGTCTGTATTCGAATACAACAGTCTGTATTCGACTACACAGCAAGTCAGTAGCAAAATGTATTCGAATACAGCAGTCTGTATTCGACTACACAGTAAGTCAGTGGCAAAAACAGCATGTCTGTATTCGAATACAACAGTCTGTATTCGACTACACAGCAAGTCAGTAGCAAAATGTATTCGAATACAGCAGTCTGTATTCGACTACACAGTAAGTCAGTGGCAAAAACAGCATGTCTGTATTCGAATACAACAGTCTGTATTCGACTACACAGCAAGTCAGTAGCAAAATGTATTCGAATACAGCAGTCTGTATTCGACTACACAGTAAGTCAGTGGCAAAAACAGCATGTCTGTATTCGAATACAACAGTCTGTATTCGACTACACAGCAAGTCAGTAGCAAAATGTATTCGAATACAGCAGTCTGTATTCGACTACACAGTAAGTCAGTGGCAAAAACAGCATGTCTGTATTCGAATACAACAGTCTGTATTCGACTACACAGCAAGTCAGTAGCAAAATGTATTCGAATACAGCAGTCTGTATTCGACTACACAGTAAGTCAGTGGCAAAAACAGCATGTCTGTATTCGAATACAACAGTCTGTATTCGACTACACAGCAAGTCAGTAGCAAAATGTATTCGAATACAGCAGTCTGTATTCGACTACACAGTAAGTCAGTGGCAAAAACAGCATGTCTGTATTCGAATACAACAGTCTGTATTCGACTACACAGCAAGTCAGTAGCAAAATGTATTCGAATACAGCAGTCTGTATTCGACTACACAGTAAGTCAGTGGCAAAAACAGCATGTCTGTATTCGAATACAACAGTCTGTATTCGACTACACAGCAAGTCAGTAGCAAAATGTATTCGAATACAGCAGTCTGTATTCGACTACACAGTAAGTCAGTGGCAAAAACAGCATGTCTGTATTCGAATACAACAGTCTGTATTCGACTACACAGCAAGTCAGTAGCAAAATGTATTCGAATACAGCAGTCTGTATTCGACTACACAGTAAGTCAGTGGCAAAAACAGCATGTCTGTATTCGAATACAACAGTCTGTATTCGACTACACAGCAAGTCAGTAGCAAAATGTATTCGAATACAGCAGTCTGTATTCGACTACACAGTAAGTCAGTGGCAAAAACAGCATGTCTGTATTCGAATACAACAGTCTGTATTCGACTACACAGCAAGTCAGTAGCAAAATGTATTCGAATACAGCAGTCTGTATTCGACTACACAGTAAGTCAGTGGCAAAAACAGCATGTCTGTATTCGAATACAACAGTCTGTATTCGACTACACAGCAAGTCAGTAGCAAAATGTATTCGAATACAGCAGTCTGTATTCGACTACACAGTAAGTCAGTGGCAAAAACAGCATGTCTGTATTCGAATACAACAGTCTGTATTCGACTACACAGCAAGTCAGTAGCAAAATGTATTCGAATACAGCAGTCTGTATTCGACTACACAGTAAGTCAGTGGCAAAAACAGCATGTCTGTATTCGAATACAACAGTCTGTATTCGACTACACAGCAAGTCAGTAGCAAAATGTATTCGAATACAGCAGTCTGTATTCGACTACACAGTAAGTCAGTGGCAAAAACAGCATGTCTGTATTCGAATACAACAGTCTGTATTCGACTACACAGCAAGTCAGTAGCAAAATGTATTCGAATACAGCAGTCTGTATTCGACTACACAGTAAGTCAGTGGCAAAAACAGCATGTCTGTATTCGAATACAACAGTCTGTATTCGACTACACAGCAAGTCAGTAGCAAAATGTATTCGAATACAGCAGTCTGTATTCGACTACACAGTAAGTCAGTGGCAAAAACAGCATGTCTGTATTCGAATACAACAGTCTGTATTCGACTACACAGCAAGTCAGTAGCAAAATGTATTCGAATACAGCAGTCTGTATTCGACTACACAGTAAGTCAGTGGCAAAAACAGCATGTCTGTATTCGAATACAACAACACAAATCCTACCATTACACCGCAAAATATTATCTGCCCCAATCTTGAACTCAGTCGTCTTCCCTTGCACTAATAGATTCCTCTTCTCCTGAATTAAGGCGTCATCTTGAGAATTTGCAATGTCCTCAAGTAGTCCACTCGAGATCTTAATCATTCCGAATTTCAAAATTCCCGGTGCAAACTCTACGTTCAAGTGTAGGTCTCTAAAAGCTTCCCACAACTCTTGTTGTCTAGCCATAATTAGTGAAGACACCGATACACTTCTTCTGCTCAACGCATCAGCCACTACATTGGCCTTCCCAGGGTGGTACTGCAGTGTGAAATCAAAATCCTTGAGAGTCTCCATCCATCGTCTCTGGCGCATGTTCAACTCCTTCTGATCAAACAAATATTTCAAACTTTTATGGTCACTGAACACGGTGAACGTGCACCCATATAAATAGTGCCTCCAGATCTTCAATGCAAAAACAACTGCGGCAAGCTCCAAATCATGGGTAGGATAGTTTCTCTCATGAATCTTCAGTTGTCTTGAGGCATAAGCCACAACTTTCTTGTGTTGCATCAGAACACATCCCAAACCTTGGTGAGATGCATCACAATAAACTTCATAGGGTTCTTCTGATTGCAGTAATACCAACACTGGTGAGGTCGTCAGTTTTCTCTTTAGTAACTGGAAGTTTTCTTCACACTTCTCCGTCCATGCGATAGCAAAACCTTCAATAAACCTCCTGTAGTACCCTGCCAGTCCTACAAAGCTTCGTATGTCAGTGACAGTCTAAGGCTGTTTCCAAGCGAGAACCGCCTCAATCTTAGTCGGATCTACAACGATTCCTTCCTTGGTTAACACATGTCCTAAGAAATTCACTTTCTCTAGCCAAAATTCACACTTTGACAGATTGGTATACAATTGCTTCTTGCGTAAAATCTCAAGAACTTGGCGTAAATGTTCCCCACTTAGATCCTTACTTGAAATCCTTTATTAGTCTCATGTCAATCCATCTATACTCATCATCTTCGAGTTAACACCAACACATAGCTTCTATGTCCTTGGAACCATTTCCTAAATTCCATGTCTTCATGATTTGCTTCAACTCTGCCTGACAATCCGTCATCTCAAAGATCTTTTCCATTTTCTTGAATCCACTAATCAGCTCTTTTCCTGAGTTCTCATCACCCTTGAACTTTGGAGGATGGTAACAACGAAAATCTTTAATCCTCTTGACTCAATAGCACATAACTCTTTTTCCCTCT
>NC_021164.2:29245365-29251335 GCF_000331145.2 Cicer arietinum
ATCATCCCCACTGACGTTCATTCTTGCAATGTCGTTCCTTCTTGGAGGTAGTATTTCCCCAAAACCAACACCAAGAAGAGTGTTAACGCTACAATGAATAATTCTAAAACTAACTTTCGAATATAACAACACATAATAACTATCCCTGATCTGACAACTTAGACCAATTACCCCGACGCATGATCAGATAACGACTCCCAACTTACAGTTGGCCTACAATCTATAACCAAGGTTCCACAGCCCCCAAAGAAAACCAAACCAAAGCTCTGATACCACATTGTAACACCCCGTTTTTCAAAGCGAGGGTATATTTTTTTTTTTTCAAAAGAGATTCATAAAAACAAAGGAATAAAGAAGAAAATACTTTTGGATAAACATTTAAGTCGTAACACAACGACAAATAAGTCAACAGGTTTGTTCCTTATTTTAGTTAGGTTTGTTAGGTTTGTTCCTTATTATAAAGTGGATTTTTGTTAGGTTTGTTCCTTATTTCAAAGATTTTATATGTTTTTAAATCATAATTTAACTATATAAACAGAAAATTTAATAAAAATTGTTTTATTCTTATATAGAATATCACATATATTTCCAAAAATACAAAAATACTAAAAAAAAAAGCATCCTCATCAACAACATAATAAAATTCTATTCCCTGCTTTTCTACTTTTATTGAATATGATGATAGATCTATATATGATGTTTTTTATTCATATGATATTAAATTCTTATCTTAAATTTGTGTTGAGTCATATTCTTGTTGGCACTTTTGCATAATAATGTGTTTCCACTACTTCCTTTGAGTTCATGCTTCTTCTTAAATATATATCTTTTGGCTCCCATAAAATAGGTATTTGTGGAATATTGTTCGTTCTTATTTCGTTATTTGGTTTTTATTTTTGTTTTTGACGAGAATACTTTCTTCTGCTTATCTTTCAAAGCATTACTCCTAACCTCTTATCAGTTTTCTTCATGTAGCAGATTTGTATGTTGTTAATCAACAATGACTGTTAGGTTCTATTTTCATGGTATCACCAATGTCATGGTCAGTTTATTGTTGGATATGTGCTACTTCATCTTTAGACGTACAGTTGACACAATGTACAGTTCAGCTAATTAAAGTCGTCGTCCAATGACACAATTTTACAAAAATAACAAAATTTATACAATTTTAATTAACCTCATGTAGTTTTCATTCTGTTTAACTAAACTATCAATAAATTTTACGCAAAATTTCATCAGTAAATCAACGAGTTAAGTGTAGGTTCTCTATATTGTGTACTAGTTAGTATGTGTACCCGTGCGATGTACGGGAAAATTTGATGAAAAATTATATAGGAATTGTAAATTTACACAAATTCGAAAAATAAAAAAAGTATGTCTGGGTCTGATGTCTGCCTCTGAAGAATGACTCTAAAGATTGTCTGAAGACTGAATTTAAAGCATGTCTTTGAAGCCCTTGCATGTCTCTGATGTGCAAAAACTCAACATGCCTCTAAAGAATTCATATCAATGTATAATTAACTCTGAAGAGATTGTTCAAATCATAAATTCAAAAGTTACAACCCAATGATCAAAATGGTGTAACACACTCCAAATGATGTCTCTGATATGCAACCTCTAATGTTGCACTTACTCTGAAGTTTCAACAATGTAATTTTCCCAATGCCATTAATTCTAAGTCATGCAATTATACCTTGGACTATCATTATTCAAGAAACACAACATCTCACTCCAACAAGAAAGTAAATGCATATGATGGAAAGTCAATGACTGAAATTGAAAGAATTAAGTATGAAAAGAAGACTTAGCTGAATAAAAAAATTTGTTAAGATCCAAGAACAACCCGAATCCATTCCAACTCAAATCAAACAAGAGTGTGAAAGAAGATCCGTGTTTTCGAAGACAATAAAAAATAAGATTTGATTGAGATTTATAATTGAAGAAAATCTTTGACCAAGTTGACTAGAAGATATGATCAAGATCTTATCAACAAGAATATATGAATTATTTACAAGAAGATTTGATCAAGATTTATCACAAGAAGATATGAATTATTTATAAGAAGATTTTATCAACATTTATCTACAAGAAGGTATAAATTATTTACAAGAAGATTTGATCAAGATTTATCTACAAGAAGATATTAATTATTTACAATAAGATTTAATCAAGAATTATTACAAGAAGATATTAATTATTTACAAGAAGATTTGATCAATGTTTATCTACCAGAAGATATGAATGATTTACAAGGAGAGTTTATTAGAATCGACAAGAAGATATGAATTATTTTACAAGAAGATATGATCAAGAATTGTTTACAAGAAGAAACACTCACAAGAAGATACATTTATTATTTGCAATGATATGATTCAGACTTTGCAAGGATAAAGGAAAAACCCTAACCTATTCTATAAATAGATACTCAAGATTGAAGAAGGAAATAAGAGAAATCACAAGCACAAAATTTCTTAAGTCATTAGAGTTCATAAGGTTCAAGTATAGAGAAACATTTGCTCAAAACAAATATTTTCTAAGTGTTTTCTAGTGTGACAGTCATTATTACAATCAACTTTTTAGAAGAAAACCAATTTGTTCCAAACTCTTATAACCACGTAAATAGTGGCTTTCGTGTTCCACAAGAAATCTGTAGGTTTTTTTGTTGTGTGGAGAAAACTTGGCTTGTAGAGTCAAGGTTTTTGTGTTCCTAATTTTTTTTGTTAGTGTCATGTTGTTTTGATAAGACTGGCTTGTAGGGTCAAGTACTCTGTAATTCATGTTTTGAATTAGTGGATTAAATCTTTCTAAGTGAAGGGACTGGACGTAGCTACCAAGTTATGGTGAACCAAGATAAATTCTTATGTCACTTTAATTCTGCAATTGTTATTTTACTTCTGCCTCTAATCACTCAACCTGATTTCTACTACTTTTATTCTAAATAGGTCACCGAACTCAAACCAGTTTTAAATAAATAAGCAAAAGTAACCCAACTTAGTCAAACATAACTCAACCCTCTTCTCGTATTTGCCCCTTCAATTGGTATCAAGAGTCCGATTTCAAATATTTGCACTTTACGGTGTTTGAACCAACATTCAAGGATTCAACAATGTTTTGATTTGGTGAAGAAACTGCTGGATGAAACATTAAGAGGCAACCTTTTTTTTTATGGTGAACAATTTGAGTACTGGAAGGACATGTTGCGGAGTTTCTTTATCTCACAAGATCCTAGACTTTGGGACTTAATGGAAGATGGCTACAATGCTCCAACAAATTTTGATGGTACTAGAATTTAAAGGAAAGATTTTGACGTGGAACATAAGAAGATGTACAAGATGCATCACAAGTCCAGAACCTTCATTTTCAATACAATCACCTTCAAGGAATTTGATAAGTGCATTGTTAGTAAACAACAAAAATCATCTATGACAATTTGGTTTTGACTATTGAAGGAAACAAGCGAGTTCAAGAAGCAAAAGCGAATCTCCTAATCAAAAAGTATAAGCTGTTCAAGATGGAAGAAAATGAAGACATCGAAACGATGTTTTTCCAGATTTTGGACTCTGGTCTCAAGATTAAAGGTCTTAGGAGTTTTCCCAGCTAGTGGAGACCTAAGATTACATTTATCCAAGAAGCCAAGGAACTCAATACTCTTAAATTGGGAAAATTGACTAGCTCCGTGAGATCCCATTAAATTGAGATTGCAGAGGACGAGCCCAATAAAAAGCAGCCAACTTTGGCCTTGAAATCCAAGCAGAAGAAGGTTTTGAAGGCGACCACAAAATAAGAGGATAATGATTCAGATGATCAAAATCTGAACTTAAAGGATGAGGAGCTGATTTTCATATATAGAAAAATTCAAAAGATGTGGCACAACAAAAAGAAGAAATTTCCTCAAAGATATTCCAAGCAGTCAAGTAGAGGATGGGATGAAAAATCTGATAAGAAAAAAATTATATGCTATGGATGCAACGAACCTGGACATGTCAAGTCTGAATGTCCAAATCAAGAAAAAGGGAAACATCAGAGGAAATAGTCTAAACCCAAGAAGAAGGTTCTGGTGGCTACATGGGATTATTCTACTAAATCCTCTGATGATGAAGAGCATGCAGATTTGGCTCTCATGGCTCATACCAACTCTACCTCTAGATTCAACACAAACACTGATTATGACATTGAAAGTGAATTAGTTGATGAAGAAATTGAGGAATTTTCTAATTTAACCCAATCTAATTTAATTAATTTCATAAGTAAAAACCACAAGTTGTCTCTAAAATTGAAAACACTTAGGAAAGAATATGTAAACTTAATTAAAGATTTCAATGCCTTAAAAACTAAAAGTGTTGAGGTTAAATATGAAAGTAAACCTTGAAAGATACACTTGTGTCAAAACCATTAGAAAATGTCACATGTAATCCTGATAAATATGAAGAATCATTCCAAGAATTTCTAGCTAACAATATGGAAGTAAGCAAGCATGCTTATATGATTTATGGAGTTAGAAGAAATGGTAAAAGAGGTATAGGATTTGAAGAAACAGTAAATGAAACTAAACGTATTTGCTATGATATTTTGTGTAATGTTTACTCAAAGAAAGGTCTCTCTAAATTATCCTTTCCCACATTAAATACAAGGAAAGACAAGAAAACTTTCAAGACTAACAAACAATGACCCAACCAAATTTGGTTACATAAGAACAAAGTTATCTATGTTGTAGATGTCCTCAACATCCAAGTTGAAACAACAATTATGGTACTTGGATAGTGGATGCTCACGACATATGTTGGGAGAAAATTCTATGTTCCATGACCTAACATTGATCAAAAAAGGCACAATAACTTTTGGAGGAAAGCAGAAACGTCAGATCACGGGGCAATGCACAGTTGGTAATGGCACTTCTCCTTTTATTAAAGATATTTAGCTTGTTAAAGGTCTTAAATATAATATATCAAATATTAGTCAGTTAAGTGATAATAATTATTATATTATATATAATAAAAAACATGCAAGACAATTAGTCAAAATGATGGATTTGTACTCTTTAAAGGTCATAAGCAAAATAACATATATAAGATAAATCTATTTAGTCTAGAGAAACAAGATGTTAAGTGTATAATGTTCGTAAATGAAGAGAAATTAATTTGGCACAAAAGGTTAGGTTATGCAAACCATAGATTAATTTCAAAATTGATTAAACTTCAACTAGTTAGAGGTTTACCTAAGCTTAGCTACAAAATTAAAATTATATGTGAAGCTTGTCAAAGAGAAAACAAAAAAAATAACTCTTTTACAATTAAAAATATGGTCTTTACCTCAAAACACCTTTAGCGCTTACATATAGATATCTTTTGGCCAATTAAAATAGCCTCACTAAATAGAAAGAAGTATGGCTTTGTGAAAGTAGATGATTACACTAGGTGGACTTAGGTAAAATTCTTAAGAAATAAAGATGAATGACACAAAGTGTTTATTGCATTTTGCAAACAAGTAATGAATGAAATGGGTCTTAAGATTGTAACAATTAGAAGTGATTGTAAGACCCATAATTTTAAAGTACACTTTATGTATTTTATATGTTTTGGATTTTGGCTCGGAGGCTTTTTAGCCAAAGTTAATAATATTATGGAGTGTATAAGATCAAAAAGTTATTTTGACCCCGTTTAGAATTACTCGTCGATAAATAAATTTAAATTAAGTGCGGTAAATCCTTTACGGAGAATTTAATGCGTTACGGGTAAAATGTTAATTTAACAAATATCTAGATATTTTGAGATATTTGTTAAGTTATATTTATTATATATATATATATATATATATATATAGAGGGAAAAAGAAAGGAAAACTAGAAGGAAGGAAAAGGAAAAGAAAAGAGTATATAAAGGAAAGAAGGAAAAAGGAAGAAAGGAAAAACAAAGGAAAGAAAAAGAAAGGAAGGAAAATCCGAATTTTCCATCTTCTTCCTCTGCTACCCGC
>NC_021164.2:29256360-29295897 GCF_000331145.2 Cicer arietinum
GGACATAGTGCAACCATAGAATTGCTAACCAGATGCGGTAATAACTCTGCATAAGTCATAGGGATTGGGTCGAAATGTACGAACTTCCTCCGACGATATTTTTTCTCCTGACTTTCATATGCATCTTGATTCCCTTGTAAGTGTTGACTTAGAGTACCTGAGATTTGTGAAGTTGTAGCGGCGTAAGGGCGACGCACAAAAGAAGGATTAGTTGGGTTTGACGCCACAAAATGGCTTTCTTCCTCCTTTTTCTTATACGCACCTGCGGGCAACTTTTTTGTGTTATTTAATCCGGTATAGCTGGAAGCAATTTTTCCGCTTTTCAGTCCCATTTCTACTCTTTCACCTATGATGACGAGATCTGAAAAATTTGATGAAACGCTTCCTATCATTTTGTCATAAAACAGAGGTTGAATAGTGTTTATGAACATGGTCACCATTTCTTTTTTAGATAGGAGGGGTTCAATGTAAGACCCATAATTTTATGGTACACTTTATGTATTTTATATGTTTTGGATTTTGGCTCGGAGACTTTTTAGCCAAAGTTAATAATATTATGGAGTGTATAGGATCAAAAAGTTATTTTGACCCCGTTTAGAATTACTCGTCGATAAATAAATTTAAATTAAGTGCGGTAAATCCTTTACGGAGAATTTAATGCGTTACGGGTGAAATGGTAATTTAACAAATATCTAGATATTTTGAGATATTTGTTAAGTTATGTTTAATATATATATATATATATATGTTTGTTTGGAGAGAATAGAAAGAAAGAAAATTAGAAGGAAGGAAAAGGAAGAGAAAAGGTTATATAAAGGAAAGAAGGAAATAGAAAGGAAGGAAAAACAAAGAAAGGAAAAAGGAAGGAAAGAAAATTCCAATTTTCCATCTTCTTCCTCCCGTGCCTACACGAAACCCATTTCTTCTTCTTCTTGGTTTTGCTTTCTTTTTCGTTCCTTTTCTTCAAAACTAGTAACCCAAGGTTGGGTGAGAGTTAGAACAAAGGTTTCGCAACTCCACTCTTCCTCTTTGATTCGAAAACGAAGAAAAACGGTATTTGAGATTCAAACACAAACCCCTCCGTTTCTTCTAGATCCAAGCTTCATTTCGCGAAGAGTTAGAAGGGAAAGTTGCTCACTACCACGCTACGGTGCTAGGGGACCAATTTGGAGGCGACGTTGCGAGCGGAGATTTTTACCGGATTTGCTCGCGGTACCGGAAACGCGCGTTAGAGTTAACGCGAAGGTAAGGGCTCCTTCCAAACTTTTAGTTTGCATCTAGGGCCTTATCTGTGGTTGTGTGGAAACGAATTGTGTTAGGATTGGAGTATTGTTTTGGGAAAAATGATTTTACCTCATGTATGTAAGATTTTGAATAAATGAAATTTATTATGTTGATTTGTGTTCATCGTATTTGGCATGTTCATACTTGATGTTTGTTGATTGATGTGTTTTGGTGTGAATTATGAATTGAATGTGAGAATTTGTTTGAGTTTGTTTTGTGTGGAATTTGAAAACCATTAAGTTAAATGAGTATTAAGAATGGGGAATCTCTTAATGTCTCGGTTACTTAATATTTGTTTTTTGAAAATCGTTTAAGTTAACTGGGCGTTAAGAATGGGGAATCTCTTAATGTCTCGGTTACTTAATATTTGTTTTTGAAAATCGTTTAAGTTAACTGGGCGTTAAGAATGGGGAATCTCTTAATGTCTCGGTTACTTAATATTTGTTTTTGAAAATCGTTTAAGTTAACTGGGCGTTAAGAATGGGGAATCTCTTAATGTCTCGGTTACTTAATATTTGTTTTTGAAAATCGTTTAAGTTAACTGGGCGTTAAGAATGGGGAATCTCTTAATGTCTCGGTTACTTAATATTTGTTTTTTTGAAAATCGTTTAAGTTAACTGGGCGTTAAGAATGGGGAATCTCTTAATGTCTCGGTTACTTAATATTTGTTTTTGAAAATCGTTTAAGTTAACTGGGCGTTAAGAATGGGGAATCTCTTAATGTCTCGGTTACTTAATGTTTGTTTTTGAAAATCGTTTCAGTAAATGAGTATTAAGAATGGGGAATCTCTTAATGACTTATTTACTGAATGTTTTGTTTTGAAAATCGTTAAGTTAAATGAGAATTAAGAATGGGGAATCTCTTAATGTCTCGTTTACTTATGTGTGTTTTGGTAAATCGTGCAGACCCGTGATAGGTGGCACCTTGGTAAACGGTACGGGTCCGTGATAGACAGTACGTTTACGATTTACGTTTGGTAAGTTGTGCTGACCCGGGATAGGTGGCACCTCGGTAAACAGTACTGACCCGTGATAGGTGGTACGTTTACGACTTACGTTCCTGAGGGAATTGTGTTTGTCCGTGAGAGACTGCACAGGGGTTTGTCCGTGAGAGACTACGCCCTGGTTTAAGTTAGATGAGAATTAAGAATGGGGAATCTCTTAATGTCTCGTTTACTTATGTGTGTTTTGGTAAATCGTGCTGACCCGCGATAGGTGGCACCTTGGTAAACGGTACGGGTCCGTGATAGACAGTACGTTTACGATTTACGTTTGGTAAGTTGTGCTGACCCGGGATAGGTGGCACCTCGGTAAACAGTACTGACCCGTGATAGGTGGTACGTTTACGACTTACGTTCCTGAGGGAATTGTGTTTGTCCGTGAGAGACTGCACAGGTGTTTGTCCGTGAGAGACTACACCCTGTTAAATTGTGAATTGTTGGTTCATTTGGTATGTGTAGTAATTGTGTTATAAGTGTTATGTTTTGGAATTTGGTGATAACATGTTGGATTGCAATACCATTTTGAAACCCATGATGTTGTATTAATTGTGTTATAAATGTTAAGTGTTATGTTTTGGAATTTGGTGATAACATGTTTGCTTGCAATACTATTTCGAAACTAATGATGTTGTAGCGATTGCGTTATCAGTGCTAAGTGTTAGGATTTGAGATTATGTATGAATGTGATTGAGTTAGTTATGAATTTTTGAAAGAATACACAGGGAAATCGATTTCCCAATCGATTGGATGGGTAAACAGGGACTTGGCCAAATTGACAAAATCGATTAGCCAATCGATTTCGTAATCAGTTTTCAAAAATCCTTTAAGAAATCGATTGCCCAATCGATTGGGCCTTAAGTCAGGGACTCAGCCATATTCGACCAAATCGATTTGGAAATCGATTGGCTTAAAACCAGGGGGCTCAGTACTCACTCAATCGATTTCCCAATCGATTGATTTCAGCCCAGGATTCTGTTTTCATTAAAATCCTTCACCCCAATCGATTTCCCAATCGATTGGCTCAGTGAAAATCCTCAGTTTGAGTTAGATGTTTGATTACTCATTAACTTATCCATGTCTTGATTTGTTATGTTTTCATTAGGGGATTGAGAACTTCATTTTGTTTTCATTTTTAATTGGCAAAGTATTGTATGAACTTTTCGCATATTGAAAATCCTGCTAAGGTGCATGCTTAGTTGAAAAGTTATTTTTAGCATTTAAAACTTAAATGTTATGTGTTAACTGTTATTTTCGGTTGGTGACCTTTACAATTATTGTGGAAATCTGGGCTTTGCCCTCAGATGAGAGTCAGGACGATCCTACCGGTTCGTACCCTACGGACGGGAATGGAGATGGGAACGCTTGACTGCAGCTACGTTAGGAGGATCTCACGGGGCGCGTGGAGATCACTCAGGGTGTTTAGTTGTTTTGTAAAATGATCAGACTAGGTTGTCACAAAGGGAACGAATGTCTTTCTTTTGGGGTTGCGTTTATTTTAAACCGGAAGACTGTACTGTTACTATTATTGTCAGTACGACACCTTAGTTGAATGGGTTCCTTGTACCTTTTGGTTGTCGTTTAAATACTTTGGATGTATGTATTTGAGAAACTTTTTCCGCTGCTTGTAAATTTTAATGACTCAATTAATTATCCAAAGGCATTTCCTGATTTAATTCTCTGTTCTATTTTAATTCCTTTTGGAAAAAAAAAAATAATACACCCTCGCCTTGAAAAACGGGGTGTTACAGTGATCATGGAGGAGAATTCAAAAACAAGTTCTTTGAAAGTTTTTGTGATGAGAGTGAAATCTACCCCTTTAAGAAATGTCTAGAACCATGCTAAATGAGATGGATATTGCAAAATATTTTTGGGCAGAGGCAATTAACACTGCATGCTATATTCAAAATAGAATCTTAATTAGTTCAATATTGAATAAAACGCCATATGAATTAGGGAAGGGTAAAAAGCCTAACATCTTTTATTTTAAACAATTTGGTTGTACTTGTTATATGTTAAATACTAAAGACAACCTTGGCAAGTTTGTTTCTAGATCACAAAAGTGGACCTTCATTGGATACTCTAAAAGATTTAAAGCTTATAGAGTATTTAATAATGAAACTTAGATTGTGAAGAGTGAATACATGTTAAATTTGATGACAAATAGCTTGATCTTAAAAAGTCAAAGCAAGTTGATGATAATGCATTATTTATCGGAACTAAAGGAAACAAATGTAGACAAACCATAAGAACTTGTAAAATCAAAGGATACAAGTAAATAAGAAAAAGATGACTAATCACAGAGGATGAATTTGACCAAGTAAGAAGCAGTCAAGATAAGTCAGAAGGGAGATCTGGATAGAAGTACAAGTCATCCCATCCTGAAACTCTAATAATTGGATTTGCAAATGATTTTTTGAAGACCAGATCATCTTTGAAAGACACAACCTTGTTTGGTCTACTATCAAAAATTGAACCTACATCTGTTGAGGAAGCACATGCAAATGATGGATGGATCCTTGAAATGCAAGTAGAGTTAAATGAATTTAAAAGGAATGAAGAGTAGGAGACCTTGGACACATAACAAATCCTGAAGGACTATTTCTGCATCCCCTGACGAAATCCACCCACATTAGGATTACTAGTTAATGGTTGATCAAGTTTAATGGATACACCCTCTGAAACAAGAAGTTCTGGTCCTTGTGGTATAATATCAATCATGTCACGTCCATCTGCTGCATCCACTATCGTTATTTCGTATCCACCTTTTTCTTTTTGTATGATTTTGTTTACTATTTTTGTTGCTATAGCATTATAAACATTATTATTACTTTTATTCCCGTCAGAATAAATCTGACCCCTTCCTCTGTTACTGCCTACATATATAGGATATTTTAAGAACTGAATACATCTCTTAGTAGCGGAATCTGAAGAAAGAATAGGAAAGGTAATATCACTATTTTATTTTCCAGAACGGGGTCTACATAAGAATATTTCTTTTTGTGGGACGTTAGGTTTGAAAAGACAAATTACCCATCTATTCTTTAATCTTGGACGAAATACGATAAGAAAAGGCCAATTCTAAGCCCTCTAGTAAAATAAGAACAACCCCACATTCAAAGTCCCCTTTTTACCCTTAGCAAGAAGTTGTTTGACTTGCATATCATAAGAAATTCGAACCAATTCTTCAAATACCGCATTGGGAAGTACAATTTGTGAAACCTCAATATCTATGGGATTATTAGCTAAATGACTGATAGCTTATCGCAGATTTTTATAACCTTGCTGGGCAAAAATGAGATGTGCATATGAAATGGGTGCTCTAGTTATTATATATATCATAACTAATATGAAAATGGATTGAGTAATCTCTTCCTTTATCTAACAAAAAGCAAGAAAGGAATCCTTCTATCCAAATTCAAGAAACTAAAGGATCAAGCATATATATAAATATATATATATATATATACTAAAATACAATTTCAATTGATTAATGAAGACTGTTAATTTGTATATGTAAATATTTAGATTCGATTCTATCACAAATGAAAGAGGTGAATGAACTAAATTACAAGTGTAATAAAAGAATATTCATTGATCAAATCAGTTACTCCACCATAGTCTGATGGGTCTTTTGAGTAATTGATTAATCAGACTGGACCAAAAGCTTTCCAGGCTCAAGCCTTTACTATTCTAGTTAGAGGCCAATGTCTCGGTGCTAATGTAGGATCCGCTCAAGGACCTACAGGTTTGGGTAAATATCTAATGCGTTCCCCGATTGGGGGAGTGATTTTTGGTGGAAAAACTATGCGTTTTTGGTATTGAGTAGACTAAAAAAAGACATATAACCTTGGCAAGAATGTCGTTTCGTGGAATATACGACTAATGTTCCTTTAGGTTCTTTAAATTTCGTTGGTGGTGTAACTTCAGAGATTAATGCAGTCAATTATGTCTCTCATAGAAGTTGGTTAGTTACTTCTCATTTTGTTCTATGATTCTTTCTATTTGTAGGTCATTTATGCCACACAAGAAGAGCTCGCGTAGCTGCTGTAGGAGTTGACAAATGAATTGATTGAGATTTTGAGCCTGTTCTTTCCATGACTCCTCTTAATTAAGAGATGAAATCATATGCATGATGTAGGAATCTCTTTTTATTTTAGTATACATATTGGGCTGTATCAGGCATATCATATTGAAAAACCATTTTTTTTTCAATTCATTTATATGTAATCTTTTTTGGACTTCATTATATCACCACTTAGTCAAGCCCCAAAAAAACTTAGCTAATCTGAACCAATAAAATAAAATAAAAACCATTTGCTAAGGAAAAGGAGGGAGGGGGATTCGAACCCTCGATAGTTCTTTGTTTCGAATTATATTGGTTTTTAAAAATGGAGTTACCAACCACTCAACCATTTTACCAAAAGTGAATTTCTATTTTATATTTATTCCACTCAGTAGAACACGACCATACAAATTAATACCCTATTTCTCTAGTGTGAATCTATTGGTCTTGTTCTCTATCCGTATATATATGCATGATCCAACATGCCTTTAATTTTTTGAAGTAAAAAAATACTCCTCGATCCATTGAGACCGATTCCAATTGGACATACATACTCAATATGAATAGTGTTCCATATTGAGTATGTATGCGTGCAAGATGTATTGGAATTACATAAAATTATTTATGAAAATAAAACACTCTTAGTTTAGTTCAGTTCAGTGGAACCCAGGTCTCCAAAACCTGATGTCATAGGTTCAAATCCTACAGATCTTGATTTGATAGATTGAGAATGACACTAAAATAGTGGCATAACAGTCTAATATAATGTATGAATTTGATCTCTTGTGAATTTGGATTCAAACAAACAAATAAGAAAGGAATAAGAAGTTAATAAAGAAAAGAAATGTTACTTTATCAAAGATCCAACTGATCATCACGTTGGTATTATAGATATGTCGTTACAAATAATCCATCCAAAGTAATAGGAATTAGACCTAACACAGTTCCAAATTGAAAAAGTTAAATCATTGAGTTTGTTTGAAAGGAAAAAGGTGGGGGTAATATCTATCCTTTAATATGAATATGTATTGACCATGAATCTTAATTACCAAGAATTTTCAATTGACATGATAAGTAACTATAGGATATCTAAACGATTCTGAAATTGAAAATTCATCTGAAAATTTAAAATCAAATAAGTCCTATCTTATTCAGACTGATCAAAAGACTTGCAGTTATAGTTAAAACTGCTAGTAGAAAACCGAAATAACTGGTTATGGTGGGCATAAGGAAACTAGATGAAATATAATCTTTATTATACATATGTTTATATAGTATTTTCTTAAGTTTCTTTTTTTGAGATAAAAATAGGAAACCAAGCAAAAAATACCACTTCAAAGATACAATTGAAAATAATAGATTCATTTATCTATTATTACCTACGAACAAAAAGAAAAATATAGTTAGATAGGTAAGAAATCAATTCATCATTTGTGAAATCTACCCATCTTGTGATTCTAAATCAACAGATTTTTTGATTAACTCATGAGTTGAGTTAACTAATCGAATGAAAATATTTTCATTCGATTAGCTTAGAACAAAAGAAGGGAATGACCCTAATTTCTTGACTTTGATTTTTAACTTATTAGATTTAGTAATGTATTCCATTATTCTAATATCTTGAACAAAAAGAAAAGAGTATTAGATCACTCAAAATTAAAACAAGAAAGACAAAGCCTTAGCATTGACAACCACAAAAAGTATATTACACGATTTCTTATCTAATTGAATTCTAGAAATATTCTAATTTGCTTTATGAATTATTAGAAACCAGTTCATCCCATGAACTAGAGTTTCTTTTATTCTTATTAATAGCTACTCTAGGAGGAATGTTTTTAGGCAGCTCTAATGATTTAATAACTATCTTTATAGCTTTAGAATGTTCCAATTTATGCTTTCATATACTATTTGGATATACCAAGAAAGATGTACGATCTACTGTGGCTACTATGAAATATTTACTCATGGGTGTGGCAAGCTCTTGTATTCTGATTCATGGTTTCTCTTGGTTATATGGTCCATCTGGGGGAGAGACAAAGCTACAAGAAATAGTGAATGGTTTTATCAATACACAAATGTATAATTTCCCAAGAATTTCAATTGCGCTTATATTTATCATCGTAGGATTTGGGATCAAGCTTCCTATATCCCCTTCTTATCAATGGACTCCTAAAGTATACGTAGGAGTGTGTTACGTTCAAGAAATTCTGACTTCTCCATCTATTTCTAAGATCTTTGGATTTTTCAAAACTCTATGGACATGTAGAAGAGATATGCTATTCCCACTCGGACCAAGACATAACTTTACATGTTAAAATAAGAATTAAGGTGAAGTAGAGTTTGGAACAATGAATCCATATATTATAAACAACTTCATTTTGCAAGTTCGTTATTAGAGGTCGTTTCTACAAAGGATTAGAATAATGACGTATACAATACTTGAATTCCCGGTGTAGAATGATGTTTAGGATCTAGTACTTAGACCAAAGAAAAAGATTATTGGATCCAAGTGGGTTTTCAGAAACAAGCTAAATAAAAAAGGAGAAGTGGTCATAAACAAGGCAAGACTTGTTGCACAACCCTATAGTTAGCAAGAAGGTATTGATTACACTGAGACATTTGTTTCAATGGATAGGATTAGAAGCTAATCGCATCCTACTCTCTTTTGTTGCTTACAATAACATTGCATTATTTCAAATGGATGTTAAAAGTGCATTTCTAAATGGGTATATCAATGAAGAAGTGTATGTTAAGCAACCACCATATTTTGAAAGTTTCTGAATTTACAGACCATGTATTTAGGATGTCACTATATGGTCTAAAACAAACACCTAGGGAATGGTATGATAGACTAAGCAACTTCTTGCTTAAAAACAATTTTGAAAGAGGACAAGTAGATAACACTTTTTAGAAAATCAATAGGAGATGACATTCTTATCATTCAAATTTATGTTGATGACATTATTTTTGGATTTACTAATGGCACTCTTTGTCAAGAATTTGCTAAGTTGATGCAGTAAAATTTCTAATGAGTATGATGGGAGAACTTAAGTTCTTGTTAGGGATACCAATTCAGCAAAGTCAAAAAGGAATATACGTTCATCCAGCCAAATATACAAAAAAAACTTCTTAAGAAGTTTAAAATGAATTATTGTAAACCTATGACTACACTGATGCACCCTACATGGTCAATTGAAAAGGATGAATCACACTAGAAGGTTGACTAGAAAATATATAGAGGAATGATTGGATCACTACTTTAGCTTACTTCCTCCATACCTGATATTAATCTTAGTGTGTATGTGTGCATGCAAGATTTTAGACTGATCCAAGGGAATCTCATTTAATTACAGTTAAGAGGATCCTTAGATACTTAAAATGTACTACCAACCTTAGCTTGTTCTAAAAGAAATCTACTAAGTATAAATTAAGTGGCTATTGTTATGCTGGAGACAAACTTGAGAGAAAAAGCACAAGTGGAAACTGCATATTTCTTGGTGAAACTTAATCTTATGGTCAAGTAAGATGCAAAGTAGAATTGCAATGACAACAGAAGAGGCTGAACATATTTCAACAGTTGGTTGTAGTTTTCAATTGCTATGGATGAAATATCAACTAGATGATTACAAGATTCTTAAGAGTAACATTCCCTTATTCTGTGACAACACTTCTATCATTTGCCTAACCAAGAACCCAATCCGACATTCTTGAGTCAAATACAGAGATATCAAACATCACCTAATTAGGGACTTTATTCAAAAAAAGGAGTACTAAATGTCAAACTTGAAAACATTGAATACCAATGAGCTGACATATTCACCAAATCACTCTCAAAAGATAGATTTGACTTCATTTGAGAACAATAATGTAGGGAGATAATGAAAAATTACTTGGACTTAGAGGGAGCCTTAAGTTAGGGGGAGTTTGTTGTAAAAAATACAATTTTTTTATCATCAAAATAGGGAGATTGTTGCAACCAAGTTGGTTTTCTTCTTATAGTTTTGATGTCACAAAATTATTTTATGAGAACAATAAATTTGGATTAATGGTTTTATTAAGTATGTAAAAATTGGAAGAAGAAAATTAGAGGAAGGTACCAGAGGAAGCGACTAGAGGGAAGTGACCAGAGGATGAAATCAGAGGAACACAAAGTGGTCGCATATGCCTCTAAACATATGCCTCTGAATGTAACATGCCTTTGAAGCTTACGGAGATTATCTCTGATGTCTAGGTCTAAAGTCTGAGTTTGAAGTATGGGTATGATGTTTGGGTTTGAAGATTGCGTCTAAAGAAAGGCTATGAAATTAAGTCTGAAGACTGTTGGAACCAAGACGGTTTTATAATTAGAGTTTTGATGTTAACAAAATTATTTTATGAGAACAATATATTTGACTTCACAAAGTATGAATGAAGATTCGTGTTTTTGAAGAAAATCTAAAATAAGATTTGATTCAAATTTATAATTGAAGAAAATCATTGACCAAGTTTACAAGAAGATTTGATCAACATTTATATACAAGAAGGTATGAATTATTTAAAAGATTTGATCAAGATTTATCACAACGAAGATATGAATTATTTACCAAAATATTGGATCAAGATTTATCTACAGGAAGATATGAATTATTTACAAGAAGATTTGATAAAGATTTATCACAAGAAGATATGAATTATTTACAAGAAGATTTGATCAAGAATTATCTACAAGAAGATATGAATTATTTCCAAGAAAATATGATCAAGAATTGTTTACAAGGTGAGACACTCACAAGAAGATACATTTATTATTTGCAAATATATGATTCATATTTTGACAAAAGACAAAATACTAAATATGACTTAGTCATATTCCTACTTGTAAAAGTTCAAGAACCGGTCTAGCACTACATTCTCGCCTAGATAGAATCAAGCAATAGGAAGGAAGTTTCATTTGAAGAATTTTCGAGAGAAATCTTAACAAAATACGAACAATATCAATTTGAAGAATTTATAAACTCAATTTGAAAAAAATACGAACAAAATCAATCTTGAAGAACTGCTCATGTTAGATTTAGAAATAAAGAATTGGGTAAAGAATATTATCAAAAAGCATCTTGTTTGGAATTAATTTTGAATAATGTCTTTGTTGACCGATGACTAAATTGAATCCCTAATTTTATCTATAAATATATACTCACGGTTGAAGAAGAAGATCATCCAAAAATCAGAAAAGAGTAGAAGAACTCAAGCTCAAAATTCCAAATTCATGTTAGACTTCAAAGAGATAAACACTTTTTTGGGAGAAATATTTTCTAAGTGCTTTTTTTAGAGGGTGTTAGTCATTGTTATAATCAACTTGTTAGAAGCAACTACTCAAGTTCCAAAACTTTGTATTCAAATATGATAGTAGGTGTTAGTTTGCCTTCAACAATATGGGGTTGTCAAATTGTGCGAAGAACACTTGGCTGGTAGAGTCAAGATGTATGTGTTCCTTAAAATTTTAGGGTTGTTAGGCTGTTTGAGAAGTCTGGCTTTGAGGGTTTAATGCTTTGTAATACAAGTTGTTGAATTAGTGGATTAAATGTTTATGAGTGAGGGGATTGGATGTAGCCAAATTAGTGACGAACTAGATTAAATTACTTGTGTTACTTTATTCCTACACTCCTTAGTATTGTTATTGCTTCTTCTCCAAGTAAATTATAAACTCTTAACTAGTTTAATCAAATAATGAAAAAGTTAACAATTTAGTCAAACACAATCCAACCCCAGCTTCTCGTGGTTGGTGAACATGTTAGCCCATTGATGTTCGATTTCTACAAATAGGATATTAAGCACACCTTTTTTAAGAAAGTCCCTAATGAAATGGGGTTTGATTTCTATGTGTTTAAATCTAGAATAAAGTGTATAATTGTTGGTTAGGTAACTAATAGAATAAAAAATGGGAATGTTGGTTACTAGAATTTTGTAGTCTTCTAGTTGATGTTTCATCCAAAGTAGTTAAGAGCTACAACCTGCTGCTGAAAAGTACTCAATTTCTACTGTTGACATGACAATTGTGCTTTGTCTCTTGACCAAGAGATTAAGTGGTCACCTAGAAATGTACAGTTTCCACTTGTGCTTTTTCTCTAAAGTTTATCTCCAGTATAATCAGAGTAACAATACCCACTTAGTTTGTACTCAGAAGATTTCTTGTAGGACATGGTAATATTGGTAGTGCCTTTTAAATATCTAAGGATTCTCTTAACAACAGTTAAATGTGATTCCCTAAGGTCTGTTTGAAATATTTCACAAACACATACACTAAACATGATGTTAGGTCTGGAAGCAGTAAGCTAAACTAGGGATCCTATCATTCCTCTATAGGTTTTATAGTCAACTTTTTGGCATGATGATCATAG
Organism: Cicer arietinum; assembly: GCF_000331145.2. Lineage (NCBI taxonomy): Eukaryota > Viridiplantae > Streptophyta > Magnoliopsida > Fabales > Fabaceae > Cicer > Cicer arietinum. Next base: position 29,269,085 of record NC_021164.2, read on the forward strand.
AATTTGGGCACATGTTTCTAGCTATTTATTTTGGTATTTAAAAAAATCTTTATAGCTTAGAATAATATATTTAGTTTATTTCTAAACATTGGATCGAAATTGAATTATAATTTTATTATTTACATTTTGACTCTTGCTCGCTCTGTAGGCCATTACTTGAGCTCTGGATATCGGATTGGCACATACAAGCAGGCGTTGGAAAGCTAAAAATCAGAGCTACAATATTTGTGTTGGAATAAAAGCCCAATACCGAAATTTACTGGGCCTAAATTGCAAATTTCATAATCTGGACTTTTGTAATAATTTTAAATAACGGGTCACTTGTTTTTAAACCCTAAAGCCCAAAATCGAGTACTTTATATTAGGCAGATTGACAGGGAATCATTACATGAGTATTGGGAGAGATTCAAGAATTTAGTATCTAGCTGTCCTCATCACCAGATTTATAGAAGCATTTTGGATGTTGCTAGTGGGGGAGCACTTGTCGATAAGACCCTAGAAGAGGAAAAGGTTTTCATTGAGAACACGTCCATTAGTTTTCAGTAGTTTACAACTAGAAGCAATTCAACAGTGTTGACAAGGGGTGTAAATGAAATTCAAGCTTCTTCCCACAAGAATTTAGAAGGCAAACTTGATGAGCTTACATTGCAAAACCCAAGCAGTGGCCTATGGTATTTGCACTTCTCCAGAGCATCCTACAGATTCATGTCCTACATTGCAAAAAGATCCAATTACTGATGCCCCTCAAGCATATGCAACAAATATATACAATCCTCAAGTCAACTATGATATGTCATCTAACAAGTACAATCGTGGTTGGAGAAACCACCCCAACCTGAGATGGGAGAATTCATCTGCATAACAACAACCTAGGCAGCAACAACAAAATATTCCTCAACAACAAAACAATGCACCTTCATTAGAGGACCTCGTTAAGCAGATGGCTGTCCAGAATCTCCCATTTCAACAAAAAACAGATCCCACCATTCAAAATTTGGAAACAAAGATTGGTAAGCTAGCCACTTAAATTAATCAATTGCAGACTCAGAGGTCAAACGAATTTCCTACACAGTCAGTATTAAATCCAAATGCTCCCAATGTCAGTGCAATTACATTGAGGTATGGGAAAGCTGTTGAAATACAAAAGGTACCTGAAACTGCAGTGAAGAATGACAAGGTTGTTGAGGATACTTTGATACTTGAAACTGTTGATGTCCTCAAAGGGCGGTGAAGACTAAGAACATGAACGAGGTAGATAAGGACAACGAGATCCTGGATACATATAGGAAGGTTGAAGTGAACATTCCCCTCTTTGAAGCAATTAAACAGATTCCAAGATATGCAAAATTTCTAAAAGAATTGTGTACACGTAAGAGAAGGTTAAAAGGTAATGAAAGAGTAAACATGGGGCAAAATGTTTCAGTACTCATTCAGCGCATGCCTCAGAAATGAAAAGATCCAGGAACTTTTTCCTTTCCATGTACCATAGGCAATAGTCAATTTGAAAATGCTATGTTAGATTTAGGAGCTTCCATTAATGTTATGCCTACATCTTTTTTTAACTCTCTTGCTCTTGGACCTTTACAGAGTACATGTGTTACCATTCAATTGGCGAACAAGAGCAATGCTCGTCCTGTTGGACTTGTGGAGGATGTACTTGTTCGAGTTAATGAATTGATATTTCCTACAAATTTTCACATTCTGAACATGGCGGGAGAGAATAGTTCCCACAGGGCGCCTATCATCTGAGGCAGACCATTCTTGAAAACTTCTAGAACAAAAATTGATGTACATGCTGGAACTCTATCCATGGAATTTGATGATAGCATAGTAAAATTTAACATCTTTGATGCTATGAAACACCCCATGGAAGAGCATTCTATTTTTAAAATTAAATTGCTTGTTGATTTGGTTGATGACACTTACCCCGATATGTTTGCTGCTGATTTTCCTCCATTGTCTGGTTTTAATGATACTTATACTTGTGAATTATGTACATATACTCAATTGTGCTTTGTGTGTATTGAGATCGAAGCTGCCTTGCATGTTGATCATTGTGCTGATATTGATATTTCTACTAACATAATTGATTTTGCATAATTAGCTTCGGCCACTGGTGTTGTACCCTCCATTGAACAACCACCAACTGTAGAGCTTAAACCACTTCTTGAAAATTTGAAATATGCATATTTAGAAGGAAGTGGCAAGTCACCTATGATTATTTCAACCAAACTTGAAGATGAACAGGAAGAGAAGCTGTTACAGGCTTTGAGAAAACACATGAAGGCAATCAGATGGACCTTGGCTGATATTCCTGGTATTAGCCCATCCTTGTGTATGCATAGGATACTACTAGAGGATAGGGTAAAATTGGTCAGACAGCCCCAAAGGCGACTTAACCCATTAATTCTAGATGTTGTAAAAAAAGAAGTGATCAAGCTCTTGCAAACAGGCATTATATACCCCATCTCTAATAGTCAATGGGTGAGTCCGGTATAGGTAGAACCTAAGAAAACAAGACTCACAATGGTTAAAAATGAAAATAATGAACTTATCCTCACACGAGTAAAGAACAGCTGGAGGGTATGCATCGATTACAGGAGACTAAACCAGGCAACTAGAAAGGATCATTTTCCTTTACCATTCATTGAACAGATGCTTGAACGGTTGGCTGGTAAGTCACATTATTGATTTCTTGATGGTTTTTCTAGTTACTTTTAGATTCATATTGCACAAGAGGACCAAGAAAAGACCATGTCCACTTGCCCTTTCGGCACATTTGCCTATAGGAGGATGCCCTTTGGCCTATGCAATGCTCATGGCACTTTCCAACGCTACATGATTAGTATTTTCACCGATTTGATAGAAAATTGTATATAAGTTTTCATGGATGATTTTTGTGTGTATGGTTCCTCATTTGATGCATGCTTGAACAATTTAGATAGAGTTTTGCATAGATGTATTGAAACTAACCTTGTGTTGAATTATGAAAAATGTCATTTTATGGTTGAACAAGGCATAACTTTGGGACATGTGATCTCTAAAAATGGGATAGAAGTGAATCCTGCTAAGATTGAAGTGATTTCTAATTTGCCTTACCCATCTTGCATCTGCGAGATTCATTCTTTTCTTGGCCATGCAAGTTTTTACAGGCGCTTTATCAAGGTTTTCAGCAAGATAGCTCTTTCGTTGTCAAATTTGCTGCAAGAAGATGCCAGTTTCACCTTTGAGGACAAATGCAAGAAGGCGTTTGATTTCTTAAAGGCAACACTGACCTCTACTCCCATAATTCAACCACCCAATTGGACCCTCCCTTTTGAAATTATGTGTGATGCATCTAACTATGCAGTGGAAGAAGTCTTTGCACAAAGGGTTGGTAAGGCTTCCCATGTTAATTATTATGCTTCTAGGACTTTGGATTCTACACAAGCTAATTATACTACCACTGAAAAAGAACTTTTTGCTATTATTTTTGCACTTGATAAATTTAGATCATATTTTCTAGGTTCGAAGGTAGTTGTTTTTACTGACCATGCAACTTTGAAGTTCTTGCTGAAGAAACCAGAAGTAAAACTGAGATTGATTCGGTGGATGTTATTACTCCAAGAACTTGATTTAGAGATTAAAGATAAAAGTGGAGCTAAAAATTTGGTGGCAGATCATTTGAGCAGAATAGAAATAGATGATGATCCCATCCTCATTCAAGATGACTTCCTTGATGAGTAGCTGCTACAATTGTGTGAGGTAACTCCTTGGTTTGCTAATTTAGTTAATTATCTAGTTGTTGAAGTCCTTCCTGCAGATGCTTCCAGAACACAAATACACAAACTTAAAAGTGATGCCAAATACTATTTGTGGGATGATCCATATTTGTGGAAATTATGTAGTGATCAGGTGATTAGACGATGTGTTTCCCACCATGAGGCTCAATCCATTCTTCATTTTTGTCATGCCTCTCAAGCTAGGGGACATTTTGGTCCTCAACGAACAACAAGAAAAGTATTAGACCTAGGTTTCTTTTGGCCCACTTTGTTTAAAGATGCTTTTGAGACTTACAAAATTTGTGAATAGTGCCAAATAGCAGGAACAACCATCACTCGTAGGAGTGAGATGCCTCAACAACCTATGCTTTTATGTGAAGTATTTGATGTGTGGGGCATTGACTTTATGGGCCCTTTTCATGTATCTTTTGGTTTTGTCTACATTTTACTAGTTGTTGATTAAGTTTCGAAGTGGGTGGAAGCAATACCCACAAGGACTATTGATTCTAAAGTTGTTGCAGGTTTTATCAGATCAAATATTTTTTGCAAGTTTGGAATACCCCAGGCCATCATAAGTGATCAAGGCACTCATTTTTGCAACCGCACCATGGACGCTTTGCTTCAGAAGTGTGGGGTTGTGCACATAGTTTCTACACCTTATCATCCCCAGATTAATGGGCAAGTTGAAATCTCAAACAGGAAAATCACCGACTTGAAGAAGCTCTTTGGGCTCAAATAATGGCCTACAAAACAACAATAGGGGTGTCCCCTTATCGAATTGTGTTTGGTAAGGCATGCCACCTCCTAGTGGAAATAGAGCACCGTGCTTATTGAGCGGTCAAGAATTGTAACCTTGAGATGGGGAAAGCAGGTTTGGAGAGAAAGCTTCAATTGCAACAACTCGGATCTATAAGGAGAAAACTATGTGCTTTCATGGTAAGATGATTTGTAGGAAGGAATTTTCCATTGGCCAAAAAGTTTTATTGTTCAACTCCCGTTTGAAAATTATGGCTGGGAAACTTCAATCGAAGTGGATTGGCCCTTTTGTTGTTACTAACATTTCTCCTCATGGTGTAGTGAAAATAAAAAGTGAAAACACTGAAAAAGTGTTCAAAGTAAATGGACAACGCCTCAAGCTATTCCATGACAGCTCTGTGCTTGAGGATGCTACCATAGAAGAACTCTCCTTGAAAAAGCCCACCTACACTGGAGTTTGAATAGGGAGCTCCCTTTCCTTACTCTTATTTTATACTTGTTACTTTAATTGAGGACAGTGTGTAATTTAAGTGTGGGAGTATTATTTAGGATTTTATTTGTTATATTTCAAAAAAAAAAAAAAATGGACATTGCACTCCATGATTTTTCATTTGATTTTGTGGTTGTAAATGTTGAAAGTTTGTTTGACCAACATGATTGGATAGTATCTTTGCATTCTTGATAAAATAAATTGGATTAAAATGTTAAATTGCGTATCATTTGTGATAGGTCATTCATCTTTGTGAAATTTTTGAGCCTTATTATGAATGGAATACATTTTTCCATCTTTTCTTTCTTTTGTGTTATCTCACTCATGATTGCTAGTTACGCTAGAATTTGACTTAACTCTTGTCTGCATGCATTTATTGAAATGATCTAGGCATTTGTTTCTTGTTAAGCTACTAGCCAAATAATCCTACCATACAATTATCCATTTGTTTAACCCCTTTGAGTCTAATTATCCCATTCTTTCTTATATATCTCATTACAAGCCTAAAAGTGAAAAACAATGAATTGACTCAATCTTGGGGGATAAAGGAGTCTTTCCTTAAAAAGTGTTGGGGTGCTTAACTTGTTTGTTTAAATTTGAGGGTTATATATAAAAAAAAATAGAAAGAAAAAAAAAGAGGAATAAAATGGGGAAAATGGTTGTGTTGTAAGCAAAAAAAGTGTGAGAATAAAAGTCAATGATATTTTGTTGAGTTACTTCTTAATGTTGTTTTTCTCTCTTAATCATTACTTCTTTATCCTCTTTGATTTTCAGCGCTAGTCTCCTTAGGATTATCTCACATTTACCTTGGCCACGTTACAACCTGAATAAAGACCTTTTGATCATTATGTGCATGTGTTGCAAATATAGATGTTAGAGGCTTGTCAAGCCTATGGTAGTGCTAGCTTTCATGATGTGCTTTGAGTGTAAACAATAGCCCAAACACATTGAAAGAATTTTATATCTTGGGAGGACTCCATAACTTATGATGCATATTTTAGGTAACTTGTCCTCTTGTTTGCCTTGGTTGTGATAAATAAACTATTCATGATTGCCTTAAGCTAGAAATATTTTTTTTTCTCTCATCACTTTGCATTCATGAGAATATTTGGAATTGCATGCATTGCTTTGCTCGGGGTGCCAAAATTTAAGTGTGGGGGAATTTGATCATAGCATTTGGGCACATGTTTCTAGGTTTTTAGTTTGGTATTTTAAAAGCTCTTTATAGCTTAGAATAATATTTTTAGCTTGTTTCTAAACTTTGGGTCGACATTGAACTATAATTTTATTATTTGCATTTTGACTCTTGCTCGTTCAGTAGGCCATAACTGGAGCTCTGGATATCGGATTGGCGCATACGAGCAGGCGTTGGAAAGCTAAATATCAGAGCTGCAACTTTTGTGTTGGAATAAAAGCCCAATTCCGAACTTTACTGGGCCAAAATTGCAAATTTCATAATCTGGACTTTTGTAATAATTTTAAATAGCAGGTTACTTGTTTTTAAACCCTAAACCCTAATGCCCAAAATCGAGTACTATATACTGGGAGTTTTGTTTCTTTTCGGAATGATGAAAATTTAGGATTCAAATTGCTACAAGACATAAACACTTTTTATTTTAATTTCATGGAAGGCTAATTTTATTAGATTAATCTACGAGTTCAAAGTTTCATCAACACCTTGAGATTCAGGTTACACTGTCAATTTCCTTTCATGATTCTATTTCTGTTTATTTGATTATATTGATATTCTAATTTCTTAAATTGAATTTCAATAAGATTGATTAAACTCATTTGACATAATTTGGTTTTGGTTTCTAATTAAATTAAATTAGAATTTTGCGATGCTTGATCGTTAATTGTAATATTTTAATGATTGTGATGCTTAATCCAGTCAACGAAACCGAATTCACATAGGATTGATTACACTTGTTTGATCAATTCTATAGTCAAATAAGAATAGAATCACAAATTAGAAATTAAACTCATTGATAGAATCTATCATAGGTCTAAAACTCGAATTAGTGGATTAATCATTTTGCTAATCTGTTAAAACAAAAATCTAAAAAGCCCTGTTTCTAATTTCAACTTTCGATCCGGTTAATATTATTATATTAGAAGTCCTGGCGAAATGAATCGAGTTATTACCTCTATTTACATTTTAGCAATTGTATTTGACCTCTATTTGACTCATCTTTTTCAAGTGACTTCTACTTCCATCCAGATCTTCGATCTCACTTATCTTTATTGTGTTGTGACTTGATCAGATTTATCCTTCGAAGATTTGTCATGTTATTCTTATTTGGTCGTACCCACTGATTTTTTAGGTTCTTCTTGTTTGTCTGCATCTACATCCCATGGTTCGGGTAAACGTGCAATATAATCATCTTGCTTTGACTTTTAAAGGTCAAGCTGTTTGTCATCAATTTTAACATGTATTGACTCTTCCAAAATCTGAGTTTCCTTATTAAAAACTCTATAAGCTTTAGATCTTTTAGAGTATCCCATGAAGGTGCACTTTTGTGATATAGAACAAAACTTTCCATTTTATCAGAACAATATACTTGACTTCACAATGAATGAAAGGAGATTTGTGTTTCTGAAGAAAATCTAAAATAAGATTTGATTCATATTTAAATTTAAAGAAAATCTAAAATAAGATTTGCTTTAGATTTATAAATGAAAAAAAATATAAAATAAGCTTTGATTCAGATTTATAATTGAAAAAAATCCTTGACCAAGTTGAAAAAAAGATATGGTCGAGATTTGAAGAAGATTTGATTAAGATTTACCTACAACAAAATATGAACAATATCAATCTAAAGAGTTTACAAACTCAATCTAAACAAAATACTAACATTATCAATATGAAGAATTTACAAACTCATTCTTAACAAAATACGAACAAAATCAATCGGGGGTTGTCAAAATGTTAGGAGAAGACTTGGCTTGTAGCGTCAAGGTTGTTAGTTCTTCAAAAGTTTGGAGGACCAGGTTCTTTGTTATTCAAGGTATTTGAATTAAGGGATGAAAACCTTCTGAATGAGGGGAATGGATGTAGCCAAGTTAGAGGTGAATCAGGATAAATCTATGTTTTCAATTATTTATGATTTCATCATTTGCTGCCTTTGACCCGATTGCTTCTTATCTAAGTAATTTATAAAAAAAACAATTAGCTTTCATCAAATTAGCAAAAAATTACCAACTTTGTCAAACACAATGTTTGAAGACTTTACAGTGTTTGAGGAAAGATCCAAGGCTTCAACATGTCTGGATTTAGTGAATCAGCTAATGAATAAATTGAGGTATTTTATGACTTAACTCGATATGATTTAATTACTACTCTAAATTATTTTTTAAATAAGAATCACAAATTGTTTTAAAATTGAAAACACTTAGGAAAGAAAATGCAAACCTAATTAAAAAGTTATTGTTTTAAATAATCAAAATGGTGAATTTAAAATAGAAAATGCAACTCTAAAATTGATATTATTGATATTGAAACAGAAAATGCAAACCTGAAAACTGATATTGTTAAACTTAAAAATAAAACCTAGAAAGATATTCATGTTGAAAATACCACATGTAATTCTAATAAGCATGAAGAAGTATTCCAAGATTTTCTAGCTAATGATATGGAAAGAAGCAAGTATGCACCTATGATTTATGGTGTTAGTAGAAATGGTAAAAGAGGTCTAGGATTTAAAGAAGTAGTAACTGAACCTAAACATATTCACTATGATGTTTTGTGTACTGTTTGTTCTAAGAAAGGTCACTCTAAATGATCTTGTCCTATGTTAAATACAAGGAAAGACAAGAAACCTTTCAAGAGTAACAAACTAGGACCTAATCAGATTTGGGTACCAAAAGACAAAGTTATTTATGTTGCAGATGTTCTAAGAAACCAAGTTGAAACACCAATCATGGTATCTGGTAAGTGGATGCTAGCATCTTATGAAGGGAAAAAGGTCTATGTACCAAGACCTGACTCTGGTGGAAGAAGGATTGGTTAGCATAATACCTATCAGAACCAGAACCAGCTGATTAACCAAAACTATTAGAAAAATATGGAGTATCAATAGAATCAAATCTGGCAAAGAAATCACACATATCAACAGAATCAAAACTGGAAGAGAAACCACTCATATCAATAGAACTGAAACTTTCAGAAGAATCATAATTACTATTAGTTCCAAAATTACTAGAGGAACATGGTACATCAGCAAAAACAAAAATGTTAGATGAATAATCAAAATCAGGAGACTTCTCTAAACACTTCAATCAAATTCATGAAGACTACAAACCTTTATGGGAAATCAAATCCCTTCATCCTGACCCTATAATAAGGAAATATGCAAATTCATAATCTGAAAACTAGAAAAGAAAAACTAAGAGGATTTTCAGAGTAAAACAGAAACTGTTGACATATAGCTTTTATCTTTCTTTAAATTTAATTATTGTCTGATATTATGTTTACTGGGATAACAAGATGCTTGATCTTAAAAAATCAAAGCTTGATAAGTATTTTGCAAGTTCTAAAAAATTTAGAGGAACCAAGAGAATCACAAAATTTGAAAATTTCAACAAAAGCATAATACAAGTTTGTTTCTTCAAAAACAAGCATAAACAACCAAAAACAAACTGGTGTTTTGGGTTGTATTGTTTCATTCTTAAATTAGGTAATTTATATTATGTTATATGACAAACAACTGGACCTTGAAAAGTCAAAGCAAGTTGATGATAGTGCAAGTTTACTTGAACTAGAGGAAGCAGATAAAAGAAAACCAAAAGAACCTAAAAAATTAGAAGATACAAGCAAATAATCAGAAGATTAATCTGACGAAGCCAAAAGTAGCCAAGATAAGTTAAAAGACAAATTTGGACGGAAGTACAAGTCGTGTCATTATGAAACACTAATAATTGGAAATGCAAATGATGGATGGATTCTTGCAATGCAAGAAGTGTTACGTGAATTTAAGAGGAATGATATTTGGGATCTAGTACATAGACTATAAAAGAACATAATTGGAACCAGGTGGATTTTCAGAAAAAACCTGAATAAAAAAAAACTGAAGTGGTCAAGAACAAGGCAAGACTTGTTGTACAAGGCTACAATAAGCAAAAATGACATTGATTACACTGAGACATTTTCTCCAATAGCCATGGCTAATCGTATCCTACTTTTTTTGCTGCAAATAATACAATATATTATTTCAAATGGGTGTTAAAAGGGCTTTTCTAAATGGTTATATAAGTGAAGAAGTCTATGTTAAACAACCCCTAGGTTTTGAAAGTTCTGAATTTCTAACTCATGTTTTTAAACTTAGGAAATCCATGTATGGTCTAAAAGAAGCACCTAGAGCATGGTATGATGGACTTAGTAACTTTTTTCTTAAAAAAGCTTTGAAAGAGGACAAATAGATAATACACTTTTTAGAAAATCAATAGAAGATGACATTCTTATTATTCAAATATATGTTGATGACATTAGTTTTGGATCAACTAATGGCACTCTTTGCTAAGAATTTTCTAAATTGATGCAACTTGAATTTAAAATGAGTATTATAGGAGAACTTAAGTTCTTCTTAGGGATACAAATTTTGCATAGTTAAAAAGGTATATACATTCATCAAATTAAATATACGAAAGAGCTTCTCAGGAAGTTTAAGATGAGTGATTGCAAACATATGGCTACACCAATGCACTTTACTTGTTTACTTGAAAAAAATGATTCACGCCAAAAAATTTACAAGAAAACCTATAGAGGAATGATAGGATCCCTATTTTACCTTACCTCTTCCAAACTTGACATCATGTCTAATGTGTGTGTATGTGCAAGATTTCTTACTGACCCTAGTGAATTACATTTAACATTTATTAAGAGAGTATTTAGATAACTAAAAGACACTATCAACCTAAACTTGTTCTTCAAAAAATCTCCTAAGTACAAACTGAGTGGATACTGTGATTCTTATTATGTTGTAGATAAACTTGAGAGAAAGAGGACTAGTGGCAACTGCACCTTTCTAGGAGACATCTTAATATCTTGGTCAAGTAAGAGAGAAGGCACCATTGTCATGTCAAAAACTTAGGTTGAGTACATTTCAGTAGCTATGTGCAGTTCTCAACTTATTTGGATGAAGCATCAAATTGAAGACTACAAAATCCTAGAATCCAATAATCCCATCTACGGTGATAACACTTTTGTCATTTTCCTAACCAAAAACCCTATCCAACAATCTAGAGATAAAATACCATTTCATTAGGGATTTTGATAAAAAAAAAAGGGGTACTAAATATTAAGTTTGTTAGCACTAAACACCAATGAGCTGACTTATTCACTAAACCCATAACTGAACATAGGTTTGACTTCATCAAGAAAAACCTAAACCTTCATGCCTGACTTATGTTGTGATAACTACAAAGTAGTCTAGCTTTTTATTAGCTTTTATTAGTTTTTATATTTTCTTGTAATATTTTATTAAAAAAAAGTAGGCATAAGGTAGAGAAAAATATTTGATAAAGTGGGGAGAAAAGAGAAAATGATACTTAGACTTAAAGGGAGCCCTAAGTTTAAGGGAGTAAAAGAAATATAAAGAAAAATTGTTATAAAAATACAAGTTTTGTCATCATCATAAAGGAGGATATTGTTGGAGCCAAATTGGTTTTATACTTAAGAGTATTGACGATAACCAAAATATTTTATGAGGGCAATACGTTTGACTTTAAAGAGTATGAACGAAGATTCATGTTTTTGAAGACAATCTAAAATAAGTTTTGATTCAGATTTATATTTGAAGAAAATCATTGACCAAGTTTACAAGAAGATTTGATCAAGATTTATCTACAGGAAGATATGAATTATTTACAAGAAGATATAATCAGAATTTATCAAAAAAAGATATGAATTACTTACAAGAAGATTTGATCATGATATATCACAAGAAGATATGAATTATTTACAAAAATAATTGATCATGATTTATCAAAAGGGGATATGAATTATCTACAAGAATATTTGATCAAGATTTATCTACAAGAAGATATGAATTATTTACAATAAAATATGATCAAGAATTGTTCACAAGGCGAAACATTCAAAAGAAGATACATTTATTATTTGCAATGATATGATTCATATTTTGACAAAGGACAAAATATTGAATTGGACTTTGTCATCATAAAAATGGAGGATATTGTTGGAACCAAGTTGGTTTTATATTTAGAGTTTTGATGATAACAAAAGTATTTTATGAGAACAACATATTTGATTCACAGAGAATCAAAGAAGATTTGTGTTTTTGAAGAAAATCTAAAATAAGATTTGATTTTTGTTTTATACTTAGAGTTTTGATGATTACAAAAGTATTTTATGAGAACAAAATATTTGACTTCACAGAGAATCAAAGAAGATTTGTGTTCTTGAAGAAAATCTAAAATAAGATTTGATTTTGATTTATAATTGAAGAAAATATTTGACAAAGTTGAAAAGAAGACATGATAGATTTGACGAAGAGTTGATCAAGATTTATCTAGAACAAGATATGAACAATATCAATCTGAAGAATATACAATCTCAATCTGAACAAAATACAAACATAATCAATCTGAAGAATTTACAAACTCAATATGAACATAATCAATCTGAAGATTTTACAAACTCAATATGAGCAAATTACGAACAAAATCAATCTAGAAGAATTGCTTAGATTGGATTAAGAAATAAATAATTGGCTAAAGAACATAGTATCAAAAAACATCTTGTTCATAATACTTTTTGAATAAGATCGTTGTTGACCAACCTAGGAATGAAGATACAATTTAGAATTAAACAAGGACAAAATTGAAGCCATAATTTGATCTATAAATAGATACTTAAGGCTGAAGAAGAAGATCGTCGAAATTCAGAAAACAGTAGAATAACGCATACGCTCAAAATTTCAAATTCATCTTAGAGTTCAAAGAGAGAAACACTTGTTCAAGTTAGAAATATTTTCTAATTGTTTTTTCTTAGAGTGTGAGAGTTATTATTATAATCAGCTTTGTTAGAAGCAAACACTTAAAGTTCCTATCTTTTGTATCCAACCTGATAGTGGTTTGGTTCCTTTTTCAATGTAGGGTTGTCAAGTTGTTAGAGCAAGAATTGGCTTGTAGGGTCAAGGTGGTTAGTTCTTCAAATGTTTGGGGTTGTCATACTTTTAGGGAAGACTGGCTTGGAGGGTTAGGTTCTTTGTAATTCAAGGTATTTGAATAAGTGGATTAAAGCCTTCTAAATGAGGGGACTAGATGTAGCCAAGTTAATGGTGAACCAGGATAAATCTATGTGTTCAATTATTTATGCTTTCATTGTTTGCTGCCTCTGAATGCGATTGGTTTTTATGTAAGTAATTCATAAAAACCAACTAGCCTTCCTCAAATTAGCAAACAATTATCAACTTTACCAAACACAATTCAACCCCCCTTATCGTGTTTACACCTTCATTTTTCGCCTTTCCACAATTCATATGGTGTTTTATTCTATATAGACCTAATTAAGACTCTATTTTGAATACCACATGCAGTGTTAATTTCTTCAACCCAAAAGTGTTTTGCAACATTCATCTCATTTAACACGGTTCTTGCCATTTCTTGGAGTGATCTATTCTTTCTTTCTACAACTCTATTTTGTCGGGGTGCTCTAAGAGAGGAGAAGTTGTGAAAGATTTCATTCTCATCACAAAAACATTCAAAAAACTTGTTTTCAAATTCTCCTCCATGATCATTTCTAATTGTTACAATCATAAGACCATTTTCACTCATTACTTGTTTGCAAAATGTGATAAACACTTTGTGAGATTAATCTTTACTTTTTAAGTATTTTATCCATGTCCACCTAGTGTAACCATCTACTATAACAAAACCATATTTCTTTCCACTTAGTGAGATTGTTTTCATTGGCCCTATTAGATCTATATGTAAGAGCTTTTGGGGCTTTGAGGTAGAGATTGAGTTCTTAGAGGTAAATGAGTTCTTTGTTTGTTTTCCCTTTTAACAAACTTCACACGTAATTTATGTTTTGCAACTAAGCTCAGGTAGACCTTTTACTAGATAAAGTTTATTCAGTTTTGAAATTAATATATGGTTTGCATGTCCTAATCTTTTGTGCCAAATTAGTTTCTCTTTATTTACAGACATAAGACACTTAACTTCTTATTTTTCTAGACTAAACAAATTTATCTCATAAATGTTTTTTTTACCTCTGACCTGTAAAGAGTAGAGATCCATATTTCTGACTAATTGCCTTGCATGTTTTTTTGATTAAATATAATATCATAATTATTATCACTTAGTTGACTAATATCAAAGGGAATAAGTTTAGGTTCAGATATAGTTTCTTCAAATCCTAGATCTCTTTTACCATTTCTACTAACTCCAAATATCATAGAAACATACTTGCTTCTTTCCAAACCATTACCAAGAAAATCTTGAAATACTTCTTTTTGTGATATTTTAAATTGATGTTGAACTATTATTACTTTTTAGAGTTAGTTTTTCAGCCTTAAGTTCAACAATATCAGTTTTTAGAGTTGTATGTTTTGTTTTAACTTCAACACTATGATTCTTTAAAACATTAATTTCTTCAGTTATGTTTGCATTTTGTTTCCTATGTGTTTTCAATTTTAAAGACGATTTGTGATTGTTTTTCCAGAAGTCATTTATAACACTAATTAAATTAGATCGAGTTAAGCCAAAAAATAACTAAATTTATTCATATGTAGATTCACTTTCATAGTCATAATCTGTGTTGGATCTAGAGGGAGAGTTGGAATGAGCCATCAGAGCCAAACATGCTTGCTCTTTATCATCACAGGATTCATCAGAATCATCCCATGTAGCCATCATACTCTTGTTCTTGGATCTGTAATATTTCCTCTGATTTTTCCATTTCTCCAAATTTGGACATTCTGACTTGATATGTCCAGGTTCATTGCATCCATAACAAATGATGCTTTTCTTATTAGATTTATCATCATTTCCTCTACTAGATTTCTTAAAATATATATGGGGAATTTTTTTCTTTATCTTGTTCCACATCTTCTTAATCTTTATGGATATGAAAGCTACATCCGACAAGAAAGGGAAACATATCCACAAGAAAGAAGATTTGATCAAGATTTACCTATAAAAAGATATGAATTATTTACAAGAAGATATGATCAAGAATTGTTTACAAGAAGAAACATTCACAAAAAAATACATTTATTATTTGCAAAGATATGATTCATATTTTGCAAGGACAGAGTAGAAACCCTATTTTATAAATAGATACTCAAGACTGAAGAAGAAAACAAGAGAACTCACAAGTACAAAATTTATGAAGTCATTAGAGTTCATATGGTTAAAGTCTAGAGAAACACTTGGTTAAAGTCTAGAGAAACACATTGCTTCTACTTTTAATCTAAGTCACAAAACCTGAACCAATTTTAAATAAACTAGCAAAAATAATCCAACTTAGTCAATCGCAATTCAACCCCTCTTCTCGTGTTTGTACCTTTATGTCAGAGGCTTGCCAAATCTAAAATACGAATCAAATGTTCTTTGTGAGGCATGTTAGAAAGGGAAATAGACAAAATCATATTTTTCATCAAAAAATGTTGTTTCCACTTCTAAACCACTTGAAGTTTTACGTCTTTATTTATTTGGTCATGTAAGAACATCCTCATACAATGGTAAAAAGTATGAACTCGTTATTACATATGACTATTCCAGATGGGCATGGATATAGTTCTTTAAACATAAGGATGAGTCACATAAAGATTTTACAACATTCAACAAACAAGTGCAAAATGAAAAAGGTCTATGTATTGCAACAACTTGTAATGATCATAGAGGTTAATTTGAAAATAAGCCTTTTGAAAACTTCTAAGAAGAGAATAAAATTTTACATAACTTTTCTTCTCCTAGAACACCTCAACACAATGATGTTGTAGAAATAAAAATGTAGATATCTTCAGGAAATGACACGTACCGTGATTCATGAAATTAATGTTGCCAAACACTTTTGGGCAGAAGCACTAAACACTGCGTTATATTCATACTAGAATCTATATTTGAGATATTCCTAATAAGACTACTTATGAACTATAGCAAGGAATAAAGACAAACATTTCAAGGAATAAAGTCAAACATTTCAAAGTTTCATTCATTTGGTTGCATATGCTATATATTGGCATGTTTGATTCACAATCTCAAAAGTGCACCATTTTGTGATACTCTAAAAGGTCTAAAGCCTATGGTGTATACTATAAAGACACTAATTGCTGAGGAATCGAATCATGTCAAGTTTGATGACAAAAATCTTGATCATAAGTAGTCAAAGCTAGATGTAGATTTTGTAGATTAACAGATATTAGAGGAACTAGAAATATCAGAATAATCAACAAAACAAGCTTGTAATGAATTAGAAAATGTACTGATAGATCAAGCATAAGAAATAAGGAACCATTTACAAGTCAAAATCATTAGGATCCCAAACTCGGGTAGAAATACAAATCTTCACATATGAACTCTCTAATCATAGGAAATGAAAATGATCTTCTAAAGACCAGGTCTGTATTTAAAGAAACATCTATGTTTGGACTTTTGTCTGAAGTTGAACCTGCAACAATAGCCAAAGCTCTATTAGATGATGGATGGTGTATGGCCATCCAAGAAGAATTGAATCAATTCAAAAGAAATGATGTAGGTGATCTTGTATCCAAGCCTAAAGAAAAGAAGTCAACTGGAACCAAGTGGGTTTTCAAAAACAAACTAAATGTAAAAGGTGAAGTGAATATCAACAAGGCCAGACTTGTAGCTCAAGAATACAATCAACAGGAAGGTATTGATTACACTGAAACTTTTGTCGTTGTGGCAAGGTTAAAAGCAATCAAAATTTTACTTTCATTTGCAAAATCAAACATTATCATTTTATATTGAATGGATGTGAAAAGTGCATTCCTAAATGGTTATACAAATGAAGAGCGTAAGTCAAACAACCTTCTGGCTTTGAAGATAATGATTTTGCAGACTATGTTTTCAAATTGAACAAATTTTTGTGTTGTTTGAAACAGGCTCCAAGAGCTTGGTATGACAAATTAAACAATATTTTATTAAAAAATGATTTTGAAAAAGGCCAGATTGATACTACTTTATATAGAAAATCTTCTAAGAATGACTTTCTCATTGTTTAAATATTTGTTGATGATATAATTTTTGGTTCTACTAATGGCATGCTCTGTCAAGAATTTTCTAAGTAAATGTAGAATGAATTTAAGATGAGCATGATAGATGAATGAAATTCTTTCTTGGAATCCAAATTCATTGATTTGACCAAATATATAAGAAAACTGCTTAAGAAATTTAAAATGGACGAATGTAAGCCTATGTCAATACCTATGCATCCAACATGTTCTTTTGATAAGGATGAATCAGGTAAAAAGGTGGATCAAAAGGTATACATAGGGATGATTAACTCTCTTCTTTACTTAACTTCCTCCATACCCTATATATTGTTTAATGTGTATACGTGTGCTGGATTTCAGTCTAATCCTAAAGAATCACACTTAACAGTTGTTTAGATGATCATTAAATATATGAAATGTACTACTAGTCTTGGTATGCGATATAAACCATCCTCTAAGTACAAGTTAGTAGGCTTCTGTGATGCTGGAGACAAGCTAGAAATGAAAAACACCAATGGAAACTATACATTCCTTGATGAAACATCCCAAAGACAAGGGACTATTTTGCTATCTATAGTAGAAGTAGAATATATTTTAGCAGCCAGTTGTAACACTCATTTGTTGTGGGTGAAATATCATCTAGAAGATTTCAAAATCAATTAAACATCATTTTATAAAAAGACTATGTTTAGAAGGATATTTTAGATATTAAATTTGTTAACACTGATCATCAGTGGGTAGGCATTTTGACAAAATCCTTTGTTGAGGACAAATTTAATTTTAAAAAGAAAGATCTAAACATTTTGTTTATAAAGAAATGGTGATGAAGTCCATGTATGTTTTTGCCTTTGGTAAAACAGAGTAAATGGTTCAATGTATATGTTTTGCCTCTAATGAAATTGAATTTCTTTTGTGCCTCTAATCAATTAAAATTCAAAGAATTATGTAATGAACAGTTTTCTTGTAAGATGTGTATGGTCTGTGGTTTTCTGACAAGTGTTGCTTACACTTGATAACACATAAAACATGTTCAATCATTTAAAAAAAAATCATTATCACTCTCACATATTTCCCACACCTATGCTATCTCTTTCGAACCTTTAAAAATCTCTGATTCTCTCATGCATTCAAATGGCTTCAAGCTCAACCTCTCGCTCGAAACTCACAAACATGTCTTACGTTCCCGCAATGACTTGGAATCTTGATCTGCTGGATATGGCTTCAAGCTCAACCTCTCGCTCGAAACTCACAAACATGTCTTACGTTCCCGCAATGACTTGGAATCTTGCTCTGCTGGTTATGGCTTCAAGCTCAACCTCTCGCTCGAAACTCACAAACATGTCTTACGTTCCCGCAATGACTTGGAATCTTGCTCTGCTGGTTATGGCTTCAAGCTCAACCTCTCGCTCGAAACTCACAAACATGTCTTACGTTCCCGCAATGACTTGGAATCTTGCTCTGCTGGTTATGGCTTCAAGCTCAACCTCTCGCTCGAAACTCACAAACATGTCTTACGTTCCCGCAATGACTTGGAATCTTGCTCTGCTGGTTATGGCTTCAAGCTCAACCTCTCGCTCGAAACTCACAAACATGTCTTACGTTCCCGCAATGACTTGGAATCTTGCTCTGCTGGTTATGGCTTCAAGCTCAACCTCTCGCTCGAAACTCACAAACATGTCTTACGTTCCCGCAATGACTTGGAATCTTGCTCTGCTGGTTATGGCTTCAAGCTCAACCTCTCGCTCGAAACTCACAAACATGTCTTACGTTCCCGCAATGACTTGGAATCTTGCTCTGCTGGTTATGGCTTCAAGCTCAACCTCTCGCTCGAAACTCACAAACATGTCTTACGTTCCCGCAATGACTTGGAATCTTGCTCTGCTGGTTATGGCTTCAAGCTCAACCTCTCGCTCGAAACTCACAAACATGTCTTACGTTCCCGCAATGACTTGGAATCTTGCTCTGCTGGTTATGGCTTCAAGCTCAACCTCTCGCTCGAAACTCACAAACATGTCTTACGTTCCCGCAATGACTTGGAATCTTGATCTGCTGGATATCCTCCATCTCCAACTAAATTTTGCAAACCTCGTTGAGAACGGGTTCAATTTTATTGAAGTATTTGCTGGTGTTGGTTGGTTAGAATACTTTAACCTAGATCAAGTTGTTGCTTTGGATGTTCTAGTTAAGGAATTATGGAGATTTGGCGATGCTAACAAGAATGGAAAAGTTTCAAGTACCGTATTAGGGCTTCCAATCAAAATCACTCAACAAACCATCATCGCGATTTTAAATTGTCTGGATGATGGCATGATTGTTGAGAACGGTTATGATTCATTGGTTAGATCCTTCAAAATCAACAAAAGGCTATTTGAAGACCCAAAGTTAATTACAAGTTAGTTTATTTACAACCCAAATACAAGGTACTTTTCAAAAATGTCAATTGGTGTGTGGTACCTAAAGGTGGGCATGTAGACCATGTTAGTAAAGATCACAAGTGTCTGATGTGAAACATTTCCCAAAGGATCAAGACAAATATTTCCAACCTGATAATTGGACACATAAGATCCTATATTATCAACTCTAGGTCAGGAAAGTCCAAAACCATTCCCTACCCTCGACTCATCACTACTGTGTTGATAAGGGCTCATCTCATTTAGGTTTTAGAGGAAGTAGGAGATGTTAAAAAAGAAAACCTGGTTTAATTTTCTGCACTAGTGTTCAATATTACTAATGTCATCCAAATGTGACTCATTTTATACCTAGGACTGTATAAGGCCAAGTGGTCAACTTAGAAGAATCTCTAGTCAACCAAGTGGGTCTCAAGACACTCCTTTTTTGGTTTGAGATTCGTCTTCTTGCATTTTTGAAGAAGATAATAAAGAGGTAGTTCTAGAAGACCTCAGGATGTATAACTCTTGCCAAGAGATGGCTCCAATCTACTTTCCTTAGCCTAACGCATCTCAAGTGTTTGAGAAGAAATGGAAAAGAGTAGTCAAGACAACTACCATAATTTTATAAAAAGGATGAGGAGGAAGATGCACACGCTAGTGAGGAAAAAGCAAACCTCATTTCGAGGAAGAAATATAAGGTAACACCAACCTTTGAGCACACTATTTCTTCTTATAATATTGGTAATGATAGTGGAAATGACCAGTTAGAACTAGAAACCTCCACACCTTCTACCCAAAAGCCAAACTTAATTGCACCCTTATCTTACCTTGCACCTCACACACTCTCACTTACTGACTTTAACTTTGATACAAGTACATTAGAAGAAACATTTGAGGCAACCCTACTAGAAAGTTTTGCAGCCCTTAAATACAAATCACACCCCTACTCTTTTGACCCTCAGTTTCCAACCCTACACCATCCTCTACTCCCGCTAACCCTCCACAAACACCTAAACATACTACAAATCCAATTACACCTACCCTCTCCACACCATCCTTTGACCCTTGCTCATCTATGCTTATGAGTCTTATTCACCAAGCAAATGAGATACCAACTCACGTTGTTATTGAATTAGTCTCTGAAACATCTTTAGATGAATCTTTTGCTCCTACCTCACCTCCAACGCAACTTGAAACTTCCACCTCCATCCCTCTAGACCTATCCCACTTCATTCCTTCCTTCCCGTCTAGCTTCCCAAAATTTGATTCATTCATTAATTCTCTCATTTCCAAAATCACCATGATTTGCAATAGGAGTGCTCAAAGATTGGATCAGAATGAAGTTCCAAATTAGTGGAACAAAATCCTATCTTGTATCACCATTTTGATAAGGGAAAACATGGAGCATTCCATGCATTTGGCCTCGTATAAATATGCTACTTTTATACAAACGCCTGAGATACTCTATCTTTAGGTCTTGCTGCTTTAGAAAGCTACTGACAGCCACATCGATTAAGAAAGCTACTAACAACCACATCAAAAAGTCCATCAAGTGAAATTCCATCTCCCTCTAGTTATGTTCATCTGGAGCAACCAATGGTTTCTCCCGTGGAACCATTGTAGTTTCTTGTGACCATTCCAAAGGTCAAGATACTTTCATTAGATATTCATACTATTGTTGCTTCAAGATCAACACATTTTGCCTCCAAGTGTCATTTTGGCACTCCCTCTACCCCTATGTTTGATCCTTCTCAGTTTTTGATCGATTGGAAGGTAAAATTGAGGCGTTTATGGACCCAGCAACCAAGAAAAGGAGAAAATTTAGAATATCCTAGACTTAACCTTAGCTAGATTGACCAACCCTAATATTTATTTCACCTTTTTTTTTTCTTTCTTTGTTTGTATTTTTTTTTTTGGGTCGTCTACTTTGTTGTGTTTTTTTCTACTCAACTCTTTTTATTTGATGACAAAATAGGGCGTATATTTTTTAGAACAATTACTAATGTTTATTAATTTGTCTTGTTAGAGTATCAATTCATTCCTCTTACCTTGAAACAACATATACTAAGAGGGAGCTTTGTTGTGAAATTTTATGTTATTTTATTCTATTAAAATTACAAATTGTTCACACAAATAGATATTTGTCATCATCAAGAAGAGGGAGATTGTAAGAACCAAAATAGTTGAAGAACTATGTCTCTTACTTGTTTTGATGATAACAAAAATGCTTTTGTGGGAACAATTTAAACCTCTAATGTTTTTATTTAAGTGTGCAATTCTCTAATCATGCAATCTTAAAAGACATTTTGTTGTATCCTTTAATGATTGGAAAATTTAAAGGAACACCAATACAATGCTTTGAAAATCGTACTTGAATTTGACCAACACGCTCTAAAATGCGCCTCTGGTGATTCTTTCTTCCAGGCAACACTCTAATAGTTACGCGTCTAATAATTGTGACAAGCACTTGATCGTCTAGCTTCGATACGAGTCAATACTTTGATAGAAAGTCAACACTCTGATATGAGTTAATGCTCTGAGAGAAAGTTAACACTTTAATATGAGTCAATGCTCCAATAGAAAGTCAATACTCCGATTTAAAATTTATACTCTAATAATAAGTCAATTCTCTAAAGAAGTAAAATTTATTATCCTTTGGTCAACATTTTGAATATGTTATTTTTCTGAAGAACTTTGTGACCTACTCTAATAATGGAAACCTCCTCTCTTCATGTCTCCTAATCTAGCCCAATAGTGGCTGAATTTCTTAAACAACTTAATTATACTAAGTTAGAAGGTTGAGAAGACATGAACATAGTTAGGTTGACTAGTAGGTGTTTAGTGGACAATTGATATTGTTGGTGAATAGTGGATTCAATCTTTCATTTTGATGGGACTAGACGTAGCTACCGTGTTGGTGGTGAACCAAGATAAACTGACTTGCTTTAGTTTGTGCTTATTTTTTTTATGTGTTCTATTCTAGTTCTTTGTTTTAAACTTATTGAAATCTTTTTTTAAGTTTAAACACAATTCCAGCCCCCTTTTCTTATGTTTCCCGTTCTATATTCACAAGTTAGAGTGATATAAAGAAAATAGATAACACAATAGACAAAACATTTAACAAAGCATGATATGCACTTGAATTTTTGTAGAATGTCAATGAATTTGTGAAAGCTACTACTGAGGAAAGTGAGTTGGCCTTTAAAAATCAGTTACGGAGATTTTTTGTTACATTATTATTCTTGTATTCATTGACAAATCCTTTGTTTGGGAAGAAACATGAAAACTTTCTGTGATGGAATTTTGTACGACACTAAGAAGTTAAACAACCCATGTATTCAACTATGTATTAAATTAATTATAGAGTTAAATATGTTTTTTGTCTTACAATATTTTGACTTTTCAAGTTTAGTCCTTAAAAAATATTTATTTACTTTAAGTCTCTATTTTGATTTTATAATGATTTTTTGATGGACAAAAAGTATCAATTTATTTACAAAAACATTTTAAAATAGGGATTAAGAGTGAATAAAAAACATTTTAAGGGACTAAAAAATTGAGAATATTTTTATTGCGATCAAAAATATAATTTAAAATTTTGATAGGGACTAAAAACTTATTTAACCTTTAAGTAAGTTTAAAGTTATTATATATTAAAAATCATTAACTACGTTGCATGTATTTAAATAAGTGAGGATGACTTGAAAAATCTTGGATTGATTGAGTTTGACAAATTGCTCTCCATGAATGGAAAATATCTTCAAAGCTATTAGCCAATTTGGAAATAGGTTCTTGGCTAATGAGTTAAACTATGACAAAGAGGAGTTAGCTGCAACTCATTCACCCTAGAACAAAGGTCAGTGTGTGATCAAATAATTAATTTTGTGATGAATAACTCTGGAAGATTTTACTTCTTTTATGGATATAGAGGCACAAGAAAGATCTTTACCTGGAGAACTTTTTCAATTGCTCTAAGATCGAAAATTTTAATTGTTTTAAATGTTGCTTCAAGTTGCATTGGAGCTTTATTATTACACAGAGGAAAGACAACCCATTCGAAATTTTTCATTCCTTTGATTACAAATGAAACATCAACATGCAAGATCACAAAACTGACTAACAAAGTTGACCTTATCTTGCATTCTAAACTTATTATATGTGATGAACCCCCCATAGTAAATAGATATTATGCTGAAGCTATACATCAAACTTTAAGGGATATTACGAGGAGTAGATGATGCTAATCATTATAAGCCTTTTGGTTGGAAGGTCGTTGTTTTTGGAGGTGATTTTAGATAAATATTACCTATTGTTAGAAAAGGTTGTAAGCATGCATAATGGCAGCTTCAATCAACTCATCTAATTTATGAAAATACTGCAATATTTTGGCATTGCCCAAAAGCATGCGGTTGGCAACTCCAACTCCCAATTAAGATACTTTTGACATTACAAACTTTGTAGATTGGATGCTTGACATTAGAAATGGTAAACAGGGCACAAAAGTGATCCAATTGATGTTGATTAATTATAAAAATTTATTTTTGAAAATATTTTATATATGAAATAATTTACAGTTGAAATTTTACAATTTCTTCTATAGATATCAAGAACGCTTGAATCTGTTCAACGAAATTGTTGTATAATTTGAAGTTGTTTCCTCTCTTATTTTGTGGTAGCTAGTTTATGATTTGCAGACTTTCAGGAACATTTATATTTTAAATGTCATAATCATATAGATATAGACTTTTCATTTATGTGTATGTTGCTATCTGTTTTTCATGTATTTCATATTGTACGACTTCACCTTCTATGTTTGATGTTGCATTGTATACAATTTTTAATCTCTTTAAAGGAATTTTGTCTTCAAACCGTACGTCAAATTTAAAACCATTTTAGATATCATGTAGACAATTTTTTTTTTTACTTTAATTAAAAACAAAATTTAGCATGTGCTTTGCACGGGTATACATACTAGCAATTAATTGTATAACCATTCTGACAGTATGACACTAAAACAAGACAAATGTAATGGCTAACCACTTTTATATGTGGTCCATCATGCAAAACAAGACAAATGCAATGGCTGACCACTTTTATACGTGGTCCATCATGCATTAGTGCTTAAAACTCAATTGAAACTCTAATGAAGATCTATGAAACTCCTTGGAACAGTCTCTTCGTCGTTACAACAAAGACAACGACTCAATCAATGTTAGTTCAATAAAAAAAATGAATGTAGCTCACAACTCAACTTGTCAAGCCGTCACCAATTAGGTAACAATCTCTAATTTAAAGACGGGAGAGTCGTTAACTTATATTTTCAAGGAGTATATTCTATCTTCGTTAGAGTTTGAGTGATTTTAATATATTGGTTCACAGTTAAAAATTTATTGTGAATGGTATTGAAGTTGTTTCAAAGAGACTCCGGTTTCAACGATAAAAAAATGAATTCAAAGTGAAACATCAATATTATTATCATCAATATCTATTATATATATTTAAATCAAACTCCCATGGCAACTCTCATGCCACCTCATAGTATTTCTTCCACATGTGCAAACATATCCCACCTCAACAAAAAAGCTTATGTGTACGCCTTAGAGAGTTCTTTGTGTTTTTATGTTTCACCTCATTTTTTCTAATTAGTTTCTAAATAGTTTTTTTTCCTCTTTTAATCCCTCTAATCCCTAATTTTTTTAAGACTTCCTCCAACAATTTCTTCTTCCCTCTTGTGTGTCATTTGCCATCCTCGCAAAATCATCTTCTTCTTCGAAATTGCCGACTCTACTCCGAAGGTACACTGAAAGAGGTATAGGTTGGTTCGTTGCAACAAAAAAAAATTCTTCTCTTTGTCTATTTCTAATTTTGGTGTCATGTTCACCTCATTTTTTTCTACTTAGTTTCTAAATAATTTTTTCCTCTTTTAATTCCTCTAATCCCTAATTTTTTTAATGACTTCCCAGTCATTCGTCATCCTCGCAAAATCATCTTCTTCTTCGAAATTGCCGACTCTACTCCAAAGATACACTGAAAGAGGTATAGGTTGGTTCATTGCAACAAAAAAAGTTATTCTCTTTGTCTTTTTCTAATTTTGCTGTCATAAATTCAATTATATTCTATACAATCTTTGAAATCAATTTGGCTCATAGTGACTTAATGCTATGTATAGTTTCTTACATGAAATTCTATCATCGACTATCCAGGAAATCCAAGTTGGGATGGGACCAACCGGCAAATTTCGCTACCCATCATACCCAGAGCAAAATGGTACATGAAAAATTCAAGGAATTAATGTTTTTCAATATTATGACAAGGTATATTTATACATCAATATTTTTTCCATCTCTCTTCTAAATTCTTTTCCTTCTTTAGTTGTTTTTAAGTGTCACTTTGCTTTGTGTGTCTCATATTCTTAGTATGTTGAGTAGCTTACAAATTGTAGTTGAAAAAGTTTGACTCAAATAATTTTAAGCATGTTTAAAAGATGTGTGACATTGAATTGAATTGAGTAAATTAGATCATTTTAAATTTCAGAACACAAATCTGAATGTATTGTAGAAATTTTTCAAATGTTAAATCGATTTTTGTGGTAATTGTGAATTTTTTTTTATTTTAAATCGGATTTATTAGAATTTTAATTTACAAACATTCAAACTATTATTAATATTGACAAATGAATCATAATCATTAACATTTTGGTTACAAACTATTAACTGTCAAACAATTATAAGTATACAAATAATTACAAATAAATTACAATAATTTCATCTATTATATATATTTAAATATTTTTATTTGACTTTTTACTTTGAATATTGGTAAATATATATAATATATAAATATTTAGAAATGATGGACAAAGTCATGTCTCTTTTAATTTTAGTCAGTTTTATTTTAATGAAACTAATTAAATTTAATTTGTTGTTTTATAATGTTAATTGACATGAAATTAAAGTAATTTATTTGCAATTATTTGTATTTGATGTATACTTATAATTGTTTAACAATTAATATTTTGTAACCGAATTTTTATAAATTTTAGATTTCGATTTTGAAACAAAAATGTTAATGATTATGATTACTCAATTAATATTAATTTAAAAAATAATGTTTGTAAATTAAAATTATAAAATATCCGAATTAAAGTTAAAAAAAAAATCAAAATTACCACAAAGATCGATTATTAAAATGATAGTGAGAGAAAAAAATAATATTT
>NC_021164.2:29296992-29314572 GCF_000331145.2 Cicer arietinum
TTTCACAATTATCACAAAAGATTGATGATTAAAATGATCGAATGAGAGAACAAAAAATATTTGTATTTGATTTTCTACTTTGAATATTGGTAAATATATAGTATATAAATATTTAAAAATGATGGACAAAGTCATGACTCTTTGAATTTTGGTAAGTTTTTTTTTATTGAAATTAATTAAATTTGATTTGTTGTTTTACCGTGGTAATTGACATGAAATTAAAGTAATTTATTTTGCAATTTTTTATATTTGTTGTATAATTGTTTGACAATTAATATTTTGTAATTAGTTTTTAAATTAAAATGATCGAGTGAGAGAACAAAAAAATATTTATATTTGATTTTTATTTTTGAATATTGGTAAATATATATAGCATATAAAAATTTAGAAATGATGGACAAAATATGTTTGTTGAATTTTGGTCAAATTTATTTTACTGAAATTATTTAAATTAAATTTATTGTTTTATAGTGTTAATTGGTATGAAATTAAAGCAATTCATTTGCAATTATTTATATTTAATATATATTTATAATTGTTTGAGGATTAATATTTTGTAATTGTTATAAATTTTGGATTTCGATTTTGAAACCAAAATGTTAATCATTATGATTACTCTATTAATGTTAATAACAATTTGAATGTTTGTAAATTAAAAATTAAATATTTTATAAATTAAATGTTTATAAATATTTTAAAAATTAAATTAGATGATTGTGATAAACATGATTTTCCTTTATTTTAATATTTCTAATCATATTCAACTATTACAAATATTATAAGATAACTATATTTATAATACATAAAATATTACTTATAAAATTTATAAAATTAATTAATTAATATCCGCGCAGCGCGCGGGCCATAATCTAGTAATAAATTAAAACAAACCCTCAAATTATTATGTTGACACATCACGTCTATATATATTATATAACATTAATTTTGTTACATCATTCAATAGTATGATGTAGCACCATTAGCATTCATTCATATAATTGAAAAACCAACAATAAAAAATATAAATCGTTTGTCAGTATGATGTAGCACCATTAGAATTCATTCATCTTTGTCTATATCTTTATAATTAAAAAACTAACAATAAACAATATAAATCCCATTACAAACTTGATATAATAGTCAGTTACTTTTTTAATTCATTGCATATAAATACATTACAATATTTTATTTATATTTTAATACTTAAAATGTAGCAACAATGAATTACCACAAAATATATAAAAACATAATCATCACATATAAAAAATAAATAATAAAACTTATGCACAAACAATCATTTGAAGTTTAAATTAAAATAAATAAAAAATATTGTAACAAAGTAATTTAAGTTAGCATGTTTTTGCAAAAAAAAAAAAAAAAGTTAAGTTATACATTCAATATTTTCAAAATAGTATACAATTTGTGTACATTTTTCTCTTTTTAATGCTCGAGTCCATATTTTATTCCTCTTATACAACTTAAGGTATTTGTTTATATAAATTGTTCATTAAAAAAACACTAATTTCAAAATATTAAACTTATTGATTGGATGGAGGATAACTCTGATTGTAATTTCAATTATCAGAAAAAATAATCAAACTCAAGTAGTGACACCTTATCATTTTGAATATTATTTCGTGTTTTTGTCGTAAAAAATAGACTTTGAATTTGTTCATTATAGACACTCTCCAAATAGTATAATTAAATCAAAATATCTTTGAATAAAAACATGTGGCATAACACCTCTAATTAAAAATTAGTTATCAAAAATTTAGGTGGAAATGATACATGAAACATAAAATATAAGAAATAGTTGTTGATTCAATTAGACAAAAAGAATAAAGAAATAATAGTACACAAGATAAAAAGTAAAACAAAAATAAAAATAATGATCATATAAAAACCAATGCTTACAAATATATATCAAATCAATGCTTGCAAAATATATGTCCTAGTTTTTATAGGAAGAAAGTATTCTATAATGATTTAATGTTTAAAAAAAAAATATATACAAACAATCAATCATCTTTTTCTAATCATATTTTTAGAGCGAAAATCACTCATGTTTTAATTTAATTGTGTATATAAACAATCACTTATATTTTTTAATCATATTTTTTAGAGTGAAAATACCTCATTTTATTACAAACTTTTTAATTGTTTCCATTGCTTTTATTCTTTTGTTATACGGCCAACTATTCTTA
This sequence comes from Cicer arietinum, assembly GCF_000331145.2. Taxonomy (NCBI): domain Eukaryota; kingdom Viridiplantae; phylum Streptophyta; class Magnoliopsida; order Fabales; family Fabaceae; genus Cicer; species Cicer arietinum. The sequence continues at coordinate 29,299,197 of NC_021164.2, forward strand.
TAAACTAATAAACTTACAATTATTGAAACTTTTTTTCTAATCAGATTGATAAATTTATACCTCATGAATATCACATTCAAATATTTTTAAAAATTTACATTGAAAAATATTTTACAAATTACACCCGTGCAACACTAAAAACTTGATAGGACCGCAAATGCACTGTATTATTGCATAGTAAATTATTGTTCCCACATGGAATTTGTTAGGAGTATCAATCTCTCTTTACTATGATCATTAGCTAAACCGATGAATGTTGATTGATAATGATTTTTTTATTAAAATTCACAATAAAAAGAAACCATTGGAATTGTAGTTTTTCACAATGAGATATACAATCAAACTAACCTTCTATAAGTTATCTGTTTAAAGTGGGCATACTATTTCCACTTGCGTTTATTTCTAACCATTTATCTTTTGCTTGGAATGATATTTTGAAAATTCTAGTGTTTTGCTTCATTTATTTAAAAATGGATTATTGGGAAATAAAAATGTCATTTCTAATTTGTTTGCTCCTTGTTGGGTTTACAAACTTGCTAAAAGTAAAACACTACCTTTTCCTTCTAATGCTCATCGTGCTTCCTAATGTTTCAATTTGGTTCATCGTGATGTTTGGGGTATGTCTCACGTTACTTCTCATGCTCATTATAAATAATTTGTGACTTAATGATGATTATAGTCGTTTTACTTAGACATTTTTTTCTTAAATCTAAGGCTAATTTTTTTCAATGTTTATGACATTTATCTCAATGTTCTTGTCTTAATATACCCCAACAAAATAATATTGTTGAGTGAAAAATTGTCACTTGCTTGATGCGATGTGCACATTGCTTCTTCAATTGTTTCACATTGCTTCACCATTTTGGGTTGAAGCGTTTTCCACAATTATTTTCTCGATCAATCATCTTCCATCGACGGTTCTTAATCTTGATTCTCCTCTCTTCTTTTTAAAATTCATCCCAATTATCTAGATTTACATATATTTGGGTGTGTATGCTTTGTTCACTTACCTCCTCTTGAAAGATATAAGCTTGGAGCACAATTTGTCAAATGTGCATTTATCATTTATAGTAACTTTCACAAAGGTTTTTTGAGTTATGATATTACTAATCATCGCTTTCTTATTTCAAGAAATGTGACATTCTTTTATAATCAATAATAGTGTTTCATCAAGTGTACTGAATCGTTGCAAGTAATAATTAAAACAGTAGTACTGAGTGTAGAACTCAAAGACTGTGTTTTACTATGGAATTATGTTTAGTTACTAAAATTGAACAAAAAGTTTCAATTTGAATCCAATCTTGGTTTTTAATTTGATCGTAGTTAAAAAATTTCTTTATTGACCTATTACCGAATTATCTTAATTATTCTTGTCCTAATTCCTTAGCGACATAACTCTTAATGCCGTTGTAATTCCTAATTCCTTAGTGGATTTAATATTAGAATTAAACTTTACGGTACAAAAATTATCTCATTAAACTATTGCATCTGCAAATAATTCAATTGATTTCAGAACCTGCACCTATTCTTATACTACAATATCAAGAATTTCTCATCTCAAGCATTTGTAAAGTCCACTTTCGTTTTAAAATACGAACCGCAAAAACAATCTAAAGTTGATCAAGCACCAAAAAGCATTAAGCACAAAGATGCGAAAAATAGTTCAATAAACTCATTCATATAACTAAAAATCAAATCAAAGAAATGACGATTTCATCTTGTTTCACTCATCCCAAACAAATAGGGTTTAGTTACTCATGACTAAAATACAAAAGATAGAGATTAAAGAATTACCAGAAAGATTCATGAATGAATCTTGATAAAACTCTTTCAATGGTGTTAGAATTAGCCTCCTCTAAGTTTCTTTCCTAGAGCACAAGTCTCCAAACTTCAAAATAGTCAAACAAATCCCTAGAAAGTGAGAAAAACACATTTTTATGTATTATGCAGTGCGTCATGCACTCCAGATGCAAGCATTTGCACTCTAGGCGCACCTTGGCAGAAACAAGATGTGAAAATACTGTAGAAATAAACCCCCATGCACACAACATCTTTTGTCTGATATTTACTGCATTTGTCTCCTCTTTTGAGTCCTGATTTGATTTTGGTGTCTTCATTAAAGTTGTAGCTATGGATCTTAGTTTTCATTCGCACTTGGTTTGATTCCAATTGGACATCTACCACTCCATATATGACTGAATTACTCCATATATGACCAAAATTCACCACTGCTCTAAAACAACGGAACAACGTAAATCTACGAAAAATATCTACTTAATCAAGAAAATAAGAACATAAATATTTCATTAACTTCGTGGACTAAAATCAACAAACTATATTAGATAACTTCCTAAATTAACTAATAGTCAAAGAAAAATAACAATAAAAACAATAAAAAATATACATATGATGAAGAGTTATCACTCAATTTATATTTACTTGTCTTTCTTCTGCTTTTATTGATGTGGCTACTCTTCCCAACTTTTCTGTTTTTCCCCAATCTATGGAATGTTTTAAACCAAGTTATGTTTATATCAAACGACGTAAACAACATGATCCCAATCTCCTTCCCAATGATGATCCATCACCTGAACATTTCTAGTAGCACTACATCGCGTTGCTAGAGTGATTCATCAACTTGATAGATATTCTCTAGAAATGGTATAATTCCTCGTGTACTTCTCTCACTGCTACTTTATCAAGCATATATATTCCTACATATTACTAGCATGAAGTTAAGGATTGGTGTTGGTTAAAAGCAATGCAAGATGAACTCCAAGTTCTTCAAGAAAATTTCACTTGGGATATTGTCTCTTGCCCACCTGATGTTAAACCCATAGGTTGTAAATGGGTATATTTTGTGAAAATGAATTCTAAGGGTTCTTTCAATCGCTACAAGCCTCGTTTGGTAGTCTTAGGGAATAAGAAAAAATATGGCATTGATTATGATGAAACTTTTGAGCCTGTGACCAAGACGTCTATCGTTTAAACCGTACTTTCTATTGTTGTTTCTAATGACTGGTCTCTTTGTTAAATGAATGTTAATTAGGGAAATAATTTATTTCCTATTAATTATATATATATATATATATATATATATATATTATATATTTTCTATTCTAAATTAAACTAGTAATCAAGTAGTTGAATATTTGTAATATGCTTGTTGCAGATGAGAGAAAAGGCATTCAAGCAAATTTTACAGACAGGAACGCCAAATAGTGTTAGCATAGATTATTCTTGCAAGAAATTATGAAATGGAGTTGTAATTAGTCCTGATACGAATTAGATCCTACAAGCACTGCCACAAAACTCATATTTGGTCAATCACTTTGTCCTGCTCTGAGGTATTTAACTTTGACTTGATTTTTCCATGAACAAACTCTAATTTGGAAGGAGTAAACTCATAGTTAAGCTTGCTTTGTGGAGAGTGAAAACAATGGAAAAAATTACTACGTACTCACCATTACAAAGGGAAAAAGACAATTCTCCCATATGCCCTAACTGTGTTTGTTTGAGCAGTGGCCAGTAATTTTTGCCATTTGGATTTAGTGACATGTCTTGATTTTTCGGTGTTTAGTTTTGACATTAAAATGGACTTTAGTATCATGTGAAGGTTTCTTTAAGTGACTTATATTCTTTTACTAAATTGAAGGCTTGAGTTTCTTACATAGACAAGTTCAACACATGCTATTTAGTCTTTTTGCAGGATTTGACCAAACAATCCAAGGATATGTAATTCATGTCCTATCCTAAAATTACCATGGATTGAGCCTGTTGAGGTATACTTGTAATTTTTTCTTTTTGAATATTGGTTCCTTTATTTATGATAGGAAGGTATTGCAATGGAGAATATGACATTTAGTTTATGGTTTTTGTTTCTCTATATATCAAGATGTTAGTTAAATGTCATGGTGGTGGGAACATGCTGGTGTTTTCAATTTGAATGGTGGTGAATCACGAAGGTGCTTGGTACTAGATCTCTCTTTTTTGTTCTTGGAATTTTGGTTTGGGAACATGCTGGTGTTTTCAATTTGAATGGTGGTGAATCACGAGGGTGCTTGTCCCTAATCACTCACTTGTCTTTTAGTTTTGAAACAAGTGTCTTTACCATTGTGTATCATGAGACCTAAGTATACAAATCTATAATGGTGTTTGAATCATAAGTTGTATCACATTTAAATTTTATGTTACTATCGTTATATTTTCGATGGAAGATTTTGAGTTTTTTTATAATATTTATAATATTAACTTGTAGACGACGTTAAAAAACACCACAAAATAAAATTTTCCAAAGTGTAATATGTATCATATAGATGAGGTTAAAAATGTTAGAACTAAATTGTTTTTGAAGAACTCTGACCCGTATTTTTTTTATTGATTACAACATTATTTTGAGACAATAATTTAAAGCACTAATGTTATGTTAACTGTGCAGTTCTTAGATTAGGTTTATTTGAAAATGACTTTATGCTGCATTCTCTGATATTTGGACTAAGTTAAAGGAACACCAAGATTCCGCTCCTAAGTCTAATTAACGCACTATGAAATGCTCCTTTGGTGATTCTATTAATGCAAGCAATCACTACGACATAAATGACATTTAACAGCGCCCATTTTACAGCGCTTTCTAAACACAAGCGTTGTTGTAATTATATTTTAAAAATAACGGAACCTATTACAGCGCTTTTTATGTAAAGCGCTGTAGTAGGTCATATAACGTTTGCGCATCACGTTATAAGGATTTTACAGCGCTTGTCAAAAAAGCGCTGTAAACGGAAGCGCTTTCGCGAATCAGTTACAGCGCTTTTTTCACAAGCGCTGTAAAACACATGCGCTTTCATTGAATTTAACTACCTATTACAGCGCTTTTTTCACAAGCGCTGTAAAACACATGCGCTTTCATTGAATTTAACTACCTACTACAGCGCTTTTTTCACAAGCGCTGTAAAACACATCCGCTTTCATTGAATTTAACTACTTATTACAGCGCTTTTTTCACAAGCGCTGTAAAATACATCTTTCAAATAATTATATACGTTGGAAACCCTCATATCCTCTACATCTTTCAAATAATTATATACGTTGGAAACCCTCATATCCTCTACATCTTTCAAATAATTATATACGTTGGAAACCCTCATATCCTCTACATCTTTCAAATAATTATATACGTTGGGAACCCTAATATCCTCTACGTACTGTGCGGCCATCTACGTTGTCTAAGGTATTTTTTACACATGATCTGTTATGTTTTGAAATTGTCAAAAATTGTCAAAAACTCATACCACATGATCTGTTCTGTTTTGAAATTGTCAAAAATTGTCAAAAACTCATACCACATGATCTGTTCTGTTTTGAAATTGTTAGTTGATATTGGTTTCTTTTTGAAACTTGTTGATATGTTTTGAAAGCTTATTATTTTTGTTACTGCATTTATATAGGTGGTATAATATGGATAGGAAATGGATTTCAGCCAATCGATTGTCAAAAGAGTATGAAATTGGAGTGAAGGAGTTTGTTGAGTTTGCAGTGAAGAATGCAAAAGATCCAAATAGAGTAGTTTGTCCTTGTTTAAAATGTTGTTTTGGAAAACGTGTTAGAGAAGATGAATTAGAAGGACATCTAGTATGTAATGGAATTGATCAAAGCTACACATGTTGGATAAGACATGGTGAGAAAAAAAAAAGGAAACATTAATTTTGAGAATAGTTCGACATATGCTTCAACTGACTTCGATACAGATACATATGAGCCGGACCGAGTTGATGAGATTGCAAAAGCAGTTGAAGAAGATCTTCGAGATTGTCCTAAAATGTTTGAAAGTTTGTTGAGTGATGCAGAGAAAGAATTATATAATGGTTGTACTAAATTCACAAGACTGTCAGCGATATTAAAGTTGTACAACTTAAAAGCGAGTAATGGATGGTCTGATAAAAGCTTTACGGAATTATTAACACTCATAAAAGATATGTTGCCAGATGATAATGAACTTCCCAGTCGAACCTACGAGGCTAAACGGATTTTGTGTTCTATTGGAATGAGTTACGAAAGGATTCATGCGTGTCCTAACGATTGCATTTTATTTCGAAACGAATATGAACTACTTAAGGCGTGTCCGAAATGCAATGTCTCTCGATATAAGAAGAAAGAATCTACTCCAGCAAAAGTCGTGTGGTATTTTCCTATAATACCAAGATTTAGGCGCATGTATCGCAGTGAAGAAGATTCAAAACACTTGACATGGCATGCAGATGAAAGAATTAGAGATGGAATGTTTCGACACCCTGCAGATTCCCCACAATGGGCAAAAATTGATCACGAGTATCCTGAATTCGGGATAGAGTCAAGAAATCTAAGACTTGCACTTTCTACTGATGGAATGAATCCACATGGTCTTCAAAGCATCTCACATAGCACGTGGCCTGTGATTTTGGTAATATATAACCTACCTCCATGGTTATGTATGAAGCGTAAGTTTATGATGTTGTCTCTGTTAATTTCTGGACCCAAACAACCGGGGAATGATATCGACGTATACTTGACTCCTCTAATCGAAAATTTAAAAAGTATGTGGGAGACAGGTGTGGAAGTTTATGATGGGTATAAGAAAGAATGTTTCAATTTAAGGGTTATGTTGTTCGGCATAATTAATGATTTTCCAGCATATGGTAATTTATCAGGATATAGCATTAAAGGTCAGTGTGCATGTCCTATATGTGAAGAGAGTACAAATTGGATGCGGTTGAAACATTGTAAGAAGAATGTGTTTCTTGGACATCGTAGATTTTTACCTTATAGTCATCAGTATCGTGGGTGGAGAAATGCATTCAATGGAAAATCAGAGGAAGGTAAAGCTCCTTTAGCACCGACTGGATATCAAATACTTGAAAAAGTACAAGGTTTGACCAATAAATTTGGCAAACCTTTTGCGGGAGAGCTGGTGAAAACTGGGTGGAAGAAAAAGTCAATTTTCTTTGAATTGCCATATTGGAAGTCATTGTATGTAAGACATTTCCTCGATGTGATGCATATTGAAAAAAATGTATTTGAAAGTGTTATTGGTACGTTACTCAATGTTCCAGGAAAGTCTAAAGATGGCGTCAATGCAAGATTGGACTTGGTCGATATGGGAATAAGAAATGAACTGGCTCCAGTAAAGAAAGGAAATCGCACATATCTACCTCCAGCCGCTCATACTCTATCTAGAAAGGAAAAAATTGTTTTATGTAAATTTCTACACGAAGTTAAAGTTCCAGAAGGATACTCTTCGAACATTAAAAATTTGGTTTGTATGAAAGACCTCAAGTTAAAAGGTTTGAAGACCCATGATTGTCATATTATAATGGAGCATTTGCTACCAATAGGTATACGTTCCATTTTACCTGAAAAAGTTCGACTAGCCTTAACTAGATTATGTTTCTTCTTCAGGGAAATTTGTAGTAAAGTGATCGACCCTCAGAAATTACCGACATTGCAGAGGGAAATTGTTGTTACTTTGTGTGAGCTTGAAATGTATTTCCCACCATCGTTTTTTGATATAATGGTTCACCTTACTGTTCATCTGGTTAAGGAGACACAACTTTGTGGGCCAGCTTATATGAGATGGATGTATCCGATAGAACGATATATGAAAATATTAAAAGGGTACGTAAAAAGTAGAAGTCGACCAGAAGGTTGTATTGCTGAACGATACATTGTTGAAGAGGCTGCTGAATTTTGTACTGAATATCTGTCCAATGTTGAATCCATAGGGCTTCCCATGTCTCGTCATTCGGGAAGACTATCAGGAGAAGGGATAACTGGAAGGAGACTACTGACTATATCAAGGACAGAATGGGAGCAGGCACAATTGTATGTTCTGCACAATGATGATGAGGTTCAACCGTATGTTACAATACACATTGATCAGTTATCTCGTTTGAACATGAATAGGAATCAAAATTGGATAACTCGAGAGCACAATCGAAGTTTTGTAACATGGTTAAAAAATCACATAATGTCAAAATTTGATATAGACCCCGGATCAATTTCAAATAGATTGAGGTGGCTAGCAAATGGTCCGAGCTTACATGTCTTTTCTTACACTGGTTATGTTATTAACGGCTACACATTTTATACCAAAGAACAAGATGATCAGACCACTATGCAAAATAGTGGAGTCACTCTCGTAGCTGAAGCGATGCATGTCTCAAGTGCAAAAGACAAAAACCCAATATATGCAAATCTATCATATTTTGGGGTTATCGAGCGCATATGGGAGTTAGACTACACAATGTTTCGTGTTCCCATATTTGGTTGCAAGTGGGTCGATAATAATAATGGCGTTCGGATTGATGAGTCAGGATTCTTGCTTGTCGATTTTAATAGGGTGGGATACAAAGACGAGCCTTTTATTTTAGCGTCGCAAGCTCAACAAGTGTTTTATGTCACTGATCCTTCTAATGATAAATGGTCTGTTGTCCTATCGACCAATAAAATAAGTGATGATAACAATAATGATGAAGATGTTGGTAATGATCTTTTATTTGCAACATCACAACAACCACATGAAATTGATTCAACTGATGATGGTTTATATCTTAGAGATGATCATGATGAGGGAATTTGGATTAATCCATCGTTTCGTATTGTAAATGGACAAACAAATGTGAATGTCACCAGGAAAAGAAGAAGGGCATCTTAATGTATATATATGTTTAATTGTTTTATATAAGCTATGCATGTAATCTGAACTGTGTTATTGTAAATATGCATGTAATCTGAATTGAGTGTTTTATACTAAGTTCTGATTAATTTATTTTCTGATTAATTTATTTTCTGCTTATATTTAGCTTGATTTGAGTGTTTTATACCAAGTTCATGTAACAATGAGTGTTTTATATTTAGCTTGATTTACATGAACTGAACTGAATATAAATTAGTAATTTACATGAACTGAACTGAACTGAATAGAGAGATTCTCTTTTGCTCAGTGCATATATATATATAGATTCTTCAGAATACTCATTTCTAATAATTCATCATCTCCTAAAGTATTGTGATAAAGACAATGATAACAATATTTTTAATCCAATAAACAATGATAAAAATGTTTTTAATGTCATCCCAACCCAAATAAACCAAACACAAAAATAAAATAAAGAGACATTTTACAGCGCTTATCTTAAAAAGCGCTGTAAAAGATCCTTTTAAAAATAAAATAATGAGTGTTTTATACCTTTTACAGCGCTTTTCACACAAAGCGCTGTAAACGACTCTTTTGAAAGTGAGTAAAAAAGACATTTTACAGCGCTTATTTGACAAAGCGCTGTAAAAAAGCTTTAAAAATAATATTCATCAGACACCTAATTTCTTCAAACACCTTGTACGCATCATGGGAATCCAAAAAACATCAGACACAAACCCATTTCTTCAAACACCTTGTACGCATCATGGGAATCCAAAAAACATCAGACACAAACCCATTTCTTCAAACACCTTGTACGCATCATGGGAATCCCCAAAAACACCAGACACAAACCCATTTTTCGCAACATGGCAATGATCCTGAATACCAATTAAGTTTCGATTTAAGAAGGAAAGAGAATGTAAAGAGATAAAAAGGGTGTTGAGGTGGAGATTGAATTGTGAAAGAGTAAGCTTTGATGTTTGTGAAGAAGATGCATAAAAGGAGAAGAGTTTGGTGAAGAGGAAGGGATTTTTGTGGTGACCAGTTACTACTATGTGGGTTTTGCATGCATGTTGAGCTTGTTTAAAAAATAACATAACATAACAAAACACAAAAACAATAAGGCCTTTTACAGCGCTTATTTGGAAAAAGCGCTGTAAAAGAGCCTTTTAAAATTAACATAAAGAGACATTTTAGAGCGCTTATGTGGAAAAGCGCTGTAAAAGGCTTTAAAAAACATTCATATAACATAATAACACACGGAGGTCTTTTACAGCGCTTATTTGGGAAAAGCGCTGTAAAAGAGCCTCTTAAAATTAACATAAAGAGACATTTTAGAGCGCTTATGTGTAAAAGCGCTGTAAAAGGCATTCAAATAACATAATAACACACGGAGGTCTTTTACAGCGCTTATTTGAAAAAAGCGCTGTAAAAGAGCCTTTTAAAAATTTAACTAAAGAAGCCTTTTAGAGCGCTTATGTGTGAAAGCGCTGTAAAAGGCATTCATATAACATAATAACACACGGAGGTCTTTTACAGCGCTTATTTGAAAAAAGCGCTGTAAAAGAGCCTTTTAAAAATTTAACTAAAGAAGCCTTTTAGAGCGCTTATGTGTGAAAGCGCTGTAAAAGGCATTCATATAACATAATAACACACGGAGGTCTTTTACAGCGCTTATTTGAAAAAAGCGCTGTAAAAGGCATTCAAATAACATAATAACACACGGAGGTCTTTTACAGCGCTTATTTGAAAAAAGCGCTGTAAAAGGCATTCAAATAACATAATAACACACGGAGGTCTTTTACAGCGCTTATTTGAAAAAAGCGCTGTAAAAGAGCCTTTTAAAAATTTAACTAAAGAAGCCTTTTAGAGCGCTTTACAAAATAAGCGCTGTAAAAGGCTTATAAAAAGCGCTGTAAAAGTGTTACGTATATATAACAGTTACCTCTTCAGTTTCCTCTTCATTACGTAACCTTCATCTCAACCTTCATTTCTTCTCTTCTTTTGCAAACCCTATCATCCCGTCCTTTACGAACCTTATTTCCACGATCATCTCCTTCATTTCGAACCTTATTTCCATCCAAGATCATCTCTCCCATTTCACACAATATATTTTCATTGAAATACGTAACCCTCATTACGTATTTCTTCAAACCGTATTTCTGTGAACCATATTTCTGTGAACTTTCTGCAAACCCTCTTTTCTTTGCATTTCGTCTTTCTTCGAACCATCATTATTCAGGTATTGATGTTATTAAATTTTTGTAATCATTAGAATGCATGTTGAGCTTTTTTAAGATATACTGATACATGTTGAGTTTGTTTATAATAATGCATGATCCATGTTGAGCTTGTTGATGTTATACTAAAGTGCATGTTGAACTTGTTGTAGTTAAATGGATACAAACAAAGATTTAGAAGTTCAAAATGAAGAAGTTGGCACCTCTAAGACTTACGAAAAAGAAGTCAAACGTGGTGCAACTATCATGCAAAGGGTGATTAAAGCACGGAGCAGTGGCATTAAATTTGAGGTATACTATATATACTCTGTTTGCTGTGTGTTTTTTTATCTTTTTTTAGGGTTTAGGGCATGTACTTACTATATGAGTTTATTAGGTTGGCTGGAACGAGAGTGGTCAGCCAGTTGACCCCAACAGCTCCATGTTTGTAAGCTACATTGGGGCTGTTGTTCGTCAAAATGTCCCAATAACAATAGACAACTGGAGAGATAAGGCGTTGAAGGATGCCAAAGATATCATCTGGAATGACATTCAAGTAAATATTTTGATCTACTCTTTTGTCATTTATAATTTTTTTTCTGTAAAATACATTACTTATAATTGTTTTCATTGCAGACCACTTTTGTTCTTGATGAGGAACGAAAGTCATATGTTTTGAGAGTTGCTGGGAAAATCCATCGTGGATTTAGATCCCATCTCTCAAATTTCTATCTAAAAGATAGAGAAGGAAACACAAATGCTGAACCTCCAAAGATATATCAACATTATATATCAAAGGATGAATGGAGTGCATTTGTTTCCAAACGTTCTGACCCGGCGTTTGTCGTAAGTGATTAATTTATTAGCATTTGTGTTTTATTATTCATATTCGTAGCGTATTTTAAATTTTTACACAATTGCTATTTTTTTTTTATATAGAATATTAGTAAGGCAAATCGCGAACGGGCAAGCAACCCAAAACACCCATACAAGAAATCACGTATGGGATATGCACGCCTTGAACAAAAAATTGTAAGTAATTAAACATCACTTGTAATTTGTATTATAAACTATAGTGTGTAACTAATTTGTATTATTTTGTTTATGATTTTAACGAATAGAGAAAAGACACCCAAGCCGATCAACCCTTGGGTCGTCATATCTTATGGAAGGAAGCGCGTGTTAACAAAGAAGGAGTGGTTGATAATGAAAATGTCAAGAAAGTTGTAGAACTTTGTGTAAGTATATTATCACTTTAATATTTTTTAATATTGTATTTTAAAAATGCTATTGAACTTATCTTTTTAATGTTACATGTATTTTAGGAAACTATTGAACAAAGTTCTGAAACTCAAGAGGGCAACAAGGATACGTGCAGGGACATTCTTGGGAAAGTGTTTAATGTCCCTGAGTATTCCGGTCGAGTGAGGGGGAAAGGATTTGGCGTAACTCCCAAAAGCTTTTTTCCTCAAGAGAAGCGCCAAAAACCTTCCAACGAGGAAGTATTAGAGAAGCTCAGAATCTTATCGGAGCAAGTGGCACTCTTGGTGAATACGAATAAAGACAAGCAACTTCCGGTTCAGCTCCAACCTGAAATACAAATGGAGAGTGAAACCGGGAGTTGCAACGTCAAATTAATTATTTGAAATGAAAGGTGCTTTTTAGCTTTTTATGGCACTTTTTTTAAAAAGCGCTGTCTTTTATCTTTGTACCCAAAATTATTTTTGATCCAAAATCACTTCACAATCAGTAGAACAGAACATATTATAGACAATCAGTTCACACAATCAGTAGAACATAAATCAGAACTCTGTAACTTTTTTAACATATATGTAACTCTGTAATTTACAACCTAAGTAACTACATTCAGATACATATATACAACCTAATTTACAACCTAATTACCTACATTCAGATACGTATATATATATAACCTAATTTACAACCTAAACTACATTCAGATCCATATGCATGTTCATATATTGTGTCCTATGATCATTTACATATAATAACTAACAGAATATACATTATATGCACTAGCTACCATATAATATTCAGATCCCTTGCCCAGCAGCAAGCTATTTCCCAGAAAATCAAATAATTTTCATGTCAAGCACGTACTGACACCATTCTTCCTTTAATTCCATCAGATCTTCCTCAGAATATGATGGACTGGAATTGTCAAAGTACTGCAATATAAAAATTGAACATATTATATTAAGTTAGTATCAAATATATAGATAATTTATATATGAAAATCATATAATGCAAATACCGTACCGTTTCTGGGATAATAGTTTTATTCTTCTCAACAATCTCCTTCATGAATCTCAATATGTAGTACCCACAGTCGATGTTATTTGTTTGACGAGGGCACTTTATTGAGATCCATGTAATGTTATTAGACTTCTGCTTCGACACTTTAGCACCTCTTTGAGCTCGATAAACTTTTAAGGCACTATCGAATGAATAAATGTGATTATTAGAGCATGAATATTTATATATATATATATATAAATATTCATGCTCTAATAATCACATTTATTCATTCGATAGTGCCTTAAAAGTTTATCGAGCTCAAAGAGGTGCTAAAGTGTCGAAGCAGAAGTCGAATAACATTACATGGATCTCAATAAAGTGCCCTCGTCAAACAAATAACATTGACTGTGGGTACTACATATTGAGATTCATGAAGGAGATTGTTGAGAAGAATAAAACTATTATCCCAGAAACGGTACGGTATTTGCATTATATGATTTTCATATATAAATTATCTATATATTTGATACTAACTTAATATAATATGTTCAATTTTTATATTGCAGTACTTTGCCAATTCCAGTCCATCATATTCTGAGGAAGATCTGATGGAATTAAAGGAAGAATGGTGTCAGTACGTGCTTGACATGAAAATTATTTGATTTTCTGGGAAATAGCTTGTGCTGGGCAAGGGATCTGAATATTATATGGTAGCTAGTGCATATAATGTATATTCTGTTAGTTATTATATGTAAATGATCATAGGACACAATATATGCATATAATGGATCTGTTAGTTATTATATAATGGATCTGAATGTAGGTAATTAGGTTGTAAATTAGGTTGTATATATGTATCTGAATGTAGTTACTTAGGTTGTAAATTACAGAGTTACATATATGTTAAAAAAGTTACAGAGTTCTGATTTATGTTCTATTGATTGTGTGAACTGATTGTCTATAATATGTTCTGTTCTACTGATTGTCTGTAATATGTTCTGTTCTACTGATTGTCTGTAATATGTTCTGTTCTACTGATTGTGAAGTGATTTTGGATCAAAAATAATTTTGGGTACAATGATAAAAGACAGCGCTTTTTAAAAAAAGTGCCATAAAAAGCTAAAAAGCATTTTTCATTTCAAATAATTAATTTACAGCGTTAAAAAAAAAAATAATAACACATTTTACAGCGCTTTTTTTCAAAAGCGCTGTAAAATGTTGTTCTAAAGCGCTTTAATGGTGCACCTTCTACAGCGCTTTCGTGAGAAGCGCTGTAAAATGCAGACCCATAATATGAAATTATGGGTGGGCATATTACAGCACTTTTTCGAGAAAGCGCTGTAAAATGTACACCCATAATATGAAATTATGGGTAGGCATTTTACAGCGCTTTTTCGAGAAAGCGCTGTAATATGCACACCATAAATGAAATTATGGGGGCATTTTACAGCGCTTTTTCGAGAAAACGCTGTAAAATGCAGACCCATAATATGAAATTATGGGTGGGCATTTTACAGCGCTTTTTCGAGAAAGCGCTGTAATATGTACGCCCATATATGAAATTATGGGTGGGCATATTACAGCGCTTTTGTGAGAAAGCGCTGTAATATGCACACCCATAACTCATATGACGGGGTGCATATTACAGCGCTTTTTGTGAAGAAGCGCTGTAAAATGTGCATAACAAGCGCGCGTTGTATTTACATGTTTTATAGCGCTTTTATAAAAGCGCTGTTGTATCATTTACAGCGCTCGTTTCCACAGCGCTTATTTTTTTGAAAAAGCGTTGTAAATGGCTTAAAAAAAGCGCTGTAAAAGCCGTTTTTTCGCGTAGTGAATGCTCTGTCGAGTCTGACTCTAATGACTACAATAAGCATATGATTGTCTGCCCTTTGATAAGAGTGGCATGCAAGTATTTGTCTACCTCTGATAATCACATCAAGCATTTGATCATCTGAATTTATTTAAAAGTCAATGCTTTGATTTATAGTCAATGCCCTAAAAAGTCAATGCTTTGAAGATTAATTTCTTGACAAGATTTAATGACGAATCAATCTCTAAAGATTTTTTTTTATATTAAAATTCATGATACATGTTGATTTATTGCAATTGGAACAACGACTAGAAAACCTAAAGTTTCTCTATAAAAAGAAAAGAAACTCATTTTGATAGACACAACAACAACACACATACACTAAACTAAGCATAATACAACTATCTCTACACT
>NC_021164.2:29314606-29317475 GCF_000331145.2 Cicer arietinum
CACTCTTTCTCTTTATCTTTTGTTTTGTCTAAGTGCAGGGAAACAGTTTCGAAATATACATCTTGAAAACACCCTCTTGTGAGAGTATTTAGAAAATCCTTAAACTTACTCTTTTGTAACCTAGTCCAGTAGTTGTTGCATATCTCAACAACTTGATTGTACTTAGCTAGAAGGTTGACAAAACTTGAACACACTCAATTTGACTAGCAGGTGTAAAGTAAAGTGTGATTTAGTTGGTGAATTAGTGAATTAAATTCTTTAGTTTGACGTAGCTAACATATTGGTGGTGAATCAGGATAAATTGGTTGTGTTGTTATGTACTTTTGTTATATCTGCGATATTTTCATCACTTGGTTTTAATATTGCTAAAACATTTTATTAAATAAAACACAATTCAAACCCATCTTTCTTTTGTTTCTCATTCTACGATTAGCATCAAAGCATAGTCTCAAAACTGAGGACTTAGTCGTGTTTGAGAAAAGATCTATGTTATTATGACAAACTCTGGTGATTAAGTTACAGGCGGAAATGTTAACAGGCCTCCTCTATTTGATGGAGAAAGATTCGAGTCCTAGAAATACAAGCTTAGAAGTTTTTACATCTCACAAGATCCTAAACTCTAAGACATAATCGAAGATGGTTGTGAGACTCCAAAAGACGTTGTTGATGCATCAATATAAGATGCATCATAAAGCCCAAGCTTTCATGATGAACGTTATCACCTTCGAAGAGATCGAAAAATGCAGCCACAAAGAAACTGCAAAGAGTGTCCTTGATGCTCTAGTTCTCAACTATGAAGGGAAATAAGTAGGTACATGAAACCAAGGCAAATCTACTTGTCAAGAAGTATGAACTCTTTCAGATGGAAGAAGATGAAGATATTAAGAAAATGTTTTCTATATTCCAATCTCTTATGTTCGAACCATGTTGGTTTTCTTCTTGTGATTTTGATGTTAACAAAGTTATTGTAAGAGAACAATTTGTTTGGACTAATGGCTTCATTGAGTGTGCAGAAATTAGAACAAGAAAATCAGAGGAAGTTACCAGTGGAACCGACTAGAGGAAACAACCAGAGGAAGCTACTAGAGGAAGTGACCAGAGGAATTGACAAAAGGAACTGACCAGAGGAAGTAACCAGAGGAACTAACTAGAGGAAGTGACCAGAGGACTGTCTCTGATGTTTGGGTCTGAAGACTACATGTGATAACTAGGTTTGAAAAATAGGCTCTAAAGACTAGCTCTGAAACTGGTTATGAAGAATGCCTCTAAAGACTGAATTTTAAGCATGCCTCTAAAGCCCTTGCGTGCCTCTGATGTGCACAAACTCAGCATGCCTCTAGAGAGTTTATATCAAGTTATCACTAACTTTGAAGATATTGTTCAAGCCATACATTCAAAGCTCATATTCCACTAATCAAAAGTTGCAAAACACTTAAAATGTTGCCTCTGATATGCAACCACTAATGTTGCATTGACTCTAATTGTTCAACAATGTGATTTACCCAAAGTCACTAATTCTAAGTCATGCAATTATGCCTCTGGATTTTATTATTCAAGAGATACATCATCTCATCCAACAAGAAAGTCAATAGCTACGACGGAAAGTCAACGACTCTGATTGAAAACATTCATTATGAAGAAAAGACTTAGCCGAATTAGAATTTCTGAATATTCAAGAACAAGCCCGAACTCGTTCCTGCTCCAATCTATCAAGAGTATGAAGGAAGATCCGCATGAATAAGTATTGAACACAATCTAAAATTAGATACGATTCATAATTATAATTGAAGGAAATCTTCGACCAAGGTGAAAATAAGATATAGTCAAAATATTTTTCACAAGAAGATATGGTCAAAATATCGTTCTCCAAAAGATATGCTATGAATTTTCTTACAAGAACATATGCTCTGAATTTGTTCACAAGAAGGTATGCTCATAATTATTCATAAGAAGATATGCTCAGAATTATTCACAAGAAGATAGACTCATAATTATTTACAAGAAGAAACACTCATATTTATTTACAAGAAGATACACTCTGTAACGCCCAGTCATTTTATCTTATTTTTATATTTATTTTTGGGAATAGAAATAATTGCTGACGATATTATTTTAATTTTGATAATAACAATAATAAAAATAATAATAATAATAATAATAAAAGCAACCGTTAAAAAATGTTTCATGGCTTGGGTGGAAATGCCACGTTCCCCACTTTTGGCTTAACGTTCCCCACTCCTGCCTTAACGTTCCCACGGCTTAACGTTCGTGAAAGAAAAAAAAGAACAAAAGGAACGTCTTCCATTCAAAAAACATTGTGCGATATAGCAAAAAGAGTTTAAGATAGAAAAGGAAGGAATTCAAGAAGGAGTTGGTAATTCATCTCAGTGTAGTGCAATTGGAGCAAAAAGACCGCTGCGTGATAATTTAATCACGACACTCATATCGGTAAGGGCATCACTCCAATTATATATTTATACGTATGATTGTATTTATTTTGGAATGTATGATTGCATTTATTTTGGAATGTGTGATTGTAATTACTTTAGAATTGTGAGATTGAATATATACTATGTTGAATTGCTTTTATCAAAATTTAGAAAATAAATATGGTGTGACATGTTATATTCATGGTTATGTTGAACATATTAAAAGTATGAAAAATAAATATTATGTGATATGTTGTTATAATGGTTGTGTTGAACATATTCAAAGTGTAAGGAATACAGATAATGTGATACGTTGTTATAATGGTTGTATTGAACATTTTCAAGGTGTGAATGATAAATGTTATACGTGAAATGCCATTAATAAGTTAGCATCACATTATATTGATGATTTATTAAAGTGTCTACATTCATGCATTCAT
>NC_021164.2:29318097-29322465 GCF_000331145.2 Cicer arietinum
TGGACAGATGACATTCCTAATCTACTTGCACAATCGGGAAAGTTTTCAGAAGAATAGATGGAAGATCTCTTTTAATTCTAGGAGTAGTAGTGGTCAGCTTTAGGAAATTTATTTATGTTGAACTCTAGTCTATGCCAATTCTCATTTTATTACTACATTTCTTAACCTTACAATTTGAGTATTACATATCTAATTGCAATACTGATGGATTTTAATTTAACAATGGATTATTTATTTGTTTGTTTGGAATCACATGAGAAATTATATATTTTGTTTGAAAATAAATAAATAAAAAAATAAAAAAATAGGATGTTACAATTAATTAATGTTATTAATGATGTAGATATTGTGGTATTCTATTGTAAGGTTGTATGTATGGAGTAACGATTATTATTAATTATACAGATATCATGATAATATATTTGTATTTTAAGTAGGGTAGTTAGGATGACTAATATGGTAACTGAGGAAGAAGATGGTGAACATGCCAATGAGGATGAAGCAAGCCTCATCTTGAGGATTTGACATAAGGTAAAACCCTTTTTTGAGCATAATCATTCTTTTGTTAATATTAGTAGTGTTAGTGGTAATGACACGATTGAACTTGAACCTAGTACAACACCCTCTTAAACCCTACCAAATACCAAACTTTAATTGCAACCCCCTTTGAACCAGAACCAACTAAACCTCCACCTCCTTCTACACCCTCAAAGATAACAACCTCACATACCTTCACTGTTTTCTCTAGCTCATATTCAGATACAAACACCTCAGATGAAATGATTGACGCAACCATAGCAGAAATCTTTGCAAATGATTTAGTATTTGATACATCCTCAGATGACTCATCTGCTTCTAAAACAACCTAACCTCAACCTTAACTAAACACTTACATACCTTTAGACTTTTCCCCTTTCATCAAAAAAAAATAGGATGTTACAATTTGGTATCAGAGCAGTTCGATCTTGATTGGACTGTGAGTTAGGTGTAAGCTGACCAATGTTGAATAATAGTGTAGTTGTAGTATGTTTCCTTGTGACTTTTGCCGTTCATTGGTGTGGATGTAGTAGTTAGCGTTATCCTTACTCATGATTCTTCTAGACGACATCTTTATTGATTTTAAGGCAAATGCTTGACACTGACTGGATTGAGCGTCGCAGGAACGATGCCTCCAAGACGTACTCCTGGTGCTAGTGGGACTAATGAAGTGGGAATGAATGAGATGGCTCAAGCTATGGTACAAATGGCCACGGCCATCGCTGCTCAGAATCAACGTGAAATGCGAAGGGAGGAAAGAGAAGAAAGGGCGGCCGAATCTAGAGGTTTAACAGACTTCCGCAGACATGACCCTCCCAAGTTTCATGGAGATGTGGATCCTGAAAAGGCTGACAAGTGGTTACGGGAAGTGGAGAAGATCTTTGAAGTGATTCGATGCCCACCTGAAGTTAAAGTGAACTATGCCACTTATTTGCTACTTAGTGATGCTGAATATTGGTGGAGGAGCACCAAATTGATGATGGAAGCGGCTCAAGAAGAGATTAACTGGGAGTCCTTTCAGATGAAGTTTTTGGACAAATATTTTCCGGTAAGTGCTAGAACAAAATTGGGAGATGACTTTCTGAAGATCCGCCAGGGTAGCATGACTGTGGGAGAATATGCGGCAAAGTTTGAATCCTTATCGCGATACTTCAAGTTTTTTCGTCAGACCATTGATGAAGACTTTATGTGTCACCGTTTTCAAGATGGATTGAAGTATGAAATTCAAGATTCGGTACTACCTCTGGGAATCACGCGATTCCAACCCCTAGTGGAAAAGTGCAGAGAGGTAGAGGCTATGAAGAACCGCAGGCTAAATCGTGGGGGTACTGGTAACCACGGGGGACCAACACGACCGAGTAATCAGAACCAGGGTCGTAGTAGACCAGATCAAAATCCATATCGTCGTCCCCAAGGGTCAGATAAGGGACCATATCGTCCAATGACCTCCATTTCAGATGATAGACAGAAGACTTCAGAATCAAAGCCATACTGTTATCGTTGTGGAGACCCAAGACACCTTGCGAATAAGTGCACTCTCAACGGCAGTGTATGTTTTAAATGCCAGAAGCCCAGACATCTAGCCATGGACTGCAAGGAACCAAAGGCAGAAGCCTCACTACATGCGACTGAAGTCACACACCCAACAGCTCAAGGACGAGTTTACAATATAAATGGTCAAGGGACGTCTCGCCCGAATGAATCCTTCCAAGGGGAGTGTGAAATCTCAGGTAATATTCTAACCGTCCTTTTTGACTCTGGTGCAACACATTCATTTATCTCTATGGATTGTGTGAAGCTATTGGAATTGCATGTCACAACCTTATTGTTTGATTTGTCTGTTACCACCGCTGCTGATAATACTTTAATTGCAAATATGGCATGTATGCATTGTCCTATAGTTGTGTTGAGTAGGAAATTTAATGTGAATCTCATTTGTCTCCCTCTTAAGAACCCCGACGTTATCCTTGGTATGGATTGGTTGTCACACCATTATATTTTATTAGATTGTGGTCGTAAGACTGTCATTTTTCCCGACCCAGAGCTTTCTAAATTCTTAGCCGCGCACGAAATCAAGGTTGCTCTTAAGGAAGGTGATATGGAGATTTTGTCCCTGACTAGTATGGAAGTTACTCGTGATGTCAAGATAAAGGATATACTAGTGGTTAGAGATTTCTCTGACGTGTTTCCGATTGATGTACCAGGACTACCGCCAGTGCGAGAGACTGAGTTTTCTATTGACTTACACCCAGGTACTGGACCCATGTCAATTGCACCCTATCGGATTTCGCCTTCCGAACTAACGGAACTTAAAGAACAATTGGAAGAATTAATGTCAAAACAATTTATTCGACCTAGTGTTTCACCGTGGGGAGCTCCTGTCTTGTTAGTAAAGAAAAAGGACGGACGTTCACGACTTTGTGTAGATTACAGGCAACTCAACAAGGCCACTATCAAGAACCGATATCCATTGCCGCGCATCAATGACCTTATGGATCAACTCCGAGGGGTTGTAGTGTTTTCCAAGATAGATTTGAAATCTGGGTACCACCAAATACGAGTTAAGACAGAAGACATTCCCAAGACTGCATTTCGGACTCGTTACGGACATTACAAGTATCTTGTAATGCCATTCGGAGTGACTAATGCACCCGCAATATTTATGGACTACATGAATCGTATCTTCCATCCATTTTTGGATAAATTCGTAGTGGTATTTATAGGTGACATTCTCATTTATTCTAAAAGTCGAGAGGAGCATGAGGAACAATTACGACAAGTTCTATCAGTGTTGCGAGAGAAACAATTGTATGCCAACCAAGCGAAGTGTGAATTTTGGTTAGAGGAAGTTAATTTTCTAGGGCATGTGATCTCAAATGAAGGAATTGTTGTCGACCCAGGCAAGGTAAAGGCCATTGTAGATTGGAAGCAGCCAAAGACTGTTACACACATTAAAAGCTTTGTTGGATTAGCTGGCTATTACCGAAGATTTATTGAAGGTTTTGCTAGGATTGTATCCCCACTGACCCAGCTTACAAGAAAGGATCAACCATTTGCGTGGATAGAAGAGTGTGAGGCGAGTTTTAAACTATTAAAGGACCGTTTGACGACCTCCTCGGTACTAACTTTGCCACAACCAGATGAACCCTACGAAGTTTATTGTGATGCCTCTCATCAAGGATTGGGAAGTGTCCTCATGCAGAATAAGAAAGCAGTAGCCTATGCGTCACGACAACTAAAAATACATGAAAGGAACTACCCCACACATGATTTGGAACTGGCTGCGATAATGTTTTCCCTAAAAATTTGGAGACACCACTTGTATGGAAGTACATTTACAATTTTTAGTGACCATAAAAGTTTGTAATACCTGTTCGATCAAAAAGAGCTCAATATGAGGCAAAGAAGGTGGATGGAAACCTTGAAGGATTACAACTTTAAATTGCAATACCACCCGGGAAAGGCCAACGTAGTTGCAAATGCCTTAAGTAGACAAAATATACTTGTATCATCCTTAATGGTAAAAGAACAAGAATTACTAGAGAAGTTTCGTGATCTAAACTTGAATGTGGAGTTTGCACCAGGAGAATTAAAATTTAGCATGATAACCATCTCTAATGGGCTAATTGAGGACATTCAGAAACACCAATTCGACGACGAACTACTTCAGTAGAAGAGACACTTGATTGTGCAAGGGAAGGCACCAGAATTCAAAGTGGGGCCAGACAATATTATGCGCTGCAACGGGCGCATTTGCATCCCGGCAGTGGACAGGATAAAAGAGATTATTCTTGAGGAGGCACACAAGAGTAAACTGAGTTTCCATCCAGG
>NC_021164.2:29322877-29323405 GCF_000331145.2 Cicer arietinum
TTAGTAGAATTCACTTACAATAATAGTTTTCATGCAAGCATTGGGATGGCACCATACGAAGCTCTTTATGGACGGAAATGTCAGACACCACTTTGTTGGTATCATGATGGTGAGAGTACCATAGTGGGGCCTGAAATGGTGCAGCAGACCACAGAAAAGATTAGGAAAATTAGAGAAAGAATGAGGACTTCCCAAAGTCGCCAAAAAAGTTATGCTGACACACGTCGTAGACCCTTAGAATTTGAAGAAGGCGAACATGTGTTCCTTCGTGTGACACCTACTACAGGAGTTGATAGGACTATCAAGTCAAAGAAACTCACACTAAAGTTCATTGGACCTTACCAAATCCTCAAAAGAATCGGACTTGTAGCATATAAAGTTGCGTTATCACCTATTCTTTCCCACATTCATGATGTGTTCCATGTTTCTCAGCTACGGAAGTATGTCCCTAATCCATCACATGTCATTGAGTCGGATGTAGTGCAGTTGAAGGAGGATTTATCTTTTGAAGTACCTCCGGCAAGAATT
>NC_021164.2:29323649-29329715 GCF_000331145.2 Cicer arietinum
TAATAATAATAATAATAATAATAATAATAATAAAAGCAACCGTTAAAAAATGTTTCATGGCTTCGGTGGAAATGCCACGTTCCCCACTTTTGGCTTAACGTTCCCCACTCCGGCCTTAACGTTCCCACGGCTTAACGTTCCTGAAAGAAAAAAAAGAACAAAAGGAACGTCTTCCATTAAAAAAACGTTGTGTGATATAGCAAAAAGAGTTTAAGATAGAAAAGGAAGGAATTCAAGAAGGAGTTGGTAATTCATCTCAGTGTAGTGCAATTGGAGCAAAAAGACCGCTGCGTGAGAATTTAATCACGACACTCATATCGGTAAGGGCATCACTCCAATTATATATATATACGTATGATTGTATTTATTTTGGAATGTATGATTGCATTTATTTTGGAATGTGAGATTGTAATTACTTTAGAATTGTGAGATTGAATATATACTATGTTGAATTACTTTTATCAAAATTTGGAAAATAAATATGGTGTGACATGTTATATTCATGGTTATGTTGAACATATTAAAAGTATGAAAAATAAATATTATGTGATATGTTGTTATAATGGTTGTGTTGAACATATTCAAAGTGTAAGGAATACAGATAATGTGATACGTTGTTATAATGGTTGTATTGAACATTTTCAAGGTGTGAATGATAAATGTTATACGTGAAATGCCATTAATAAGTTAGCATCACATTATATTGATGATTTATTAAAGTGTCTACATTCATGCATTCATATTCATGCATTCATTCATAATTGGTGGTGGTGCGTCCATGATTGGTTGGAGCCCACATATCCTTGCGGGGATTTAGAGTTAGTGGTGTTGCTTGGAAGGACCCACGAAGCTCGAATTAGTGGTGTTGCTTGGAAGGACCCACGAAAGCCCTTGCGGGGGAGGCGATATTCCGGAATCATTACATTGGCATATAGATTAAGGCATAAGGTATGTTTGAGTATGCATTGAATTAAGTGTGATTAATGTTTTATACAGATGAATGATACATTGTATTTGCTGATAATTGGTTGAAATAATGTTATTAATGGGGTATATATTGTACTAATAAATCTGTATACGATTGTATTTGTTCGTTTGGAGGAGGCAATGTTAATAATAAATGATGTGGATATTATGCTCATGAATGTACCTGTTATTAGTTTGGGGTGAATTAATATGTGATATTGTACTTGTTTTATTACTGTATCTCTTGAATCCTAATTGTCTGAGTGAATTAATGTTATTAATGATGTAGATATTGTGGTATTCTATTGTAAGGTTGTATGTATGGAGTAACGATTATTATTAATTATACAAATATCATGATAATATATTTGTATTTTAAGTGTACTTCCTGGTTGTTGTTTTGGATGAACTAATAATTATTAATTACGTAAACATGGTTCTGTTATCTTTAATTGTTACCATATGTGTGACAATTTGAATGGAATAATGCCATTAATTATGTGGGTATTGTACTGTTCTATTTATTGTTATTTTTTTATTATTTATTGGTAAGAATTTTGGAGATGACCCTTACTTTTGGACAGATGACATTCCTAATCTACTTGCACAATCGGGAAAGTTTTCAGAAGAATAGATGGAATATCTCTTTTAATTCTAGGAGTAGTAGTGGTCAGCTTTAGGAAATTTATTTATGTTGAACTCTAGTCTATGCCAATTCTCATTTTATTACTACATTTCTGAACCTTACAATTTGAGTATTACGTATCTAATTGCAATACTGATGGATTTTAATTTAACAATGGATTATTTATTTGTTTGTTTGGAATCACATGAGAAATTATATATTTTGTTTGAAAATAAATAAATAAATAAATAAAAAAATAGGATGTTACACACTCATAATTTATTCATAAGAAGATACATTCAGAATTTGTTCACAAGAAAGATATGATCCAGATTTTACAAGGACAAAAGTGAAACTTTAATCTATTTTATAAATAGATACTTAAAGGTGAACAAGAAAGCACGAACTCATAAATCCATACAATCCAAAAAAACTTTTGAGAGCTCAAATTTTCTAAGTATTCAAAGTTCAAAGGATTAAGTTCTAAAGAATCATTTGCTCAAAGAAATATTTTCTAAGTGTTTTAGTGTGAGAAATCAATTATAATAATCTACTTAGTAGAAGCAAACACAATTTGTTCCAAACGTGTGTAACCCATCCCGATAGTGACTTTAATGTTCCTCAAGCAATATTTGATTTTCAGGTTGTGGTTAGAAGACTTAACTTGTAGGATCAAGGTGTAGTTTCCTTCCACAATCTGTGTTCAATGTGTTAGTTTTCCTCAAAAAGTCTGTAAGTGTTAGGTTATTTTGAGAAAACTTGCTTGTAGGGTCAGGTGTTGTGTAATTCAAGGATTATAATTAGTTGTTATATCTTTGTAAGTGAAGGGACTGGATGCAATTACCATATTTGTGGTAAACCAGGATAAATTTGTTTCTGTCACTTTACTTCTACACTTTTTACTTTACAAATGCCTCTAATTAATTAAGTTTGATTGCTACTACTTCTACTTTAGTTAAAATCAACAAACCCGAACCAGTTGTTGAGTAAACAATTAAAAATAATCCAACTTAGAAAAACAAAATTCAACCACCTTCTTGTATTTCCACCTTCATCTTGTCTCTAGATTAAAGGATCTCCAAAAGGGTTACACTACCTCTAACGACCTCAAGAAGATCCTCAAAATTCTTCCTAGTATACGGAGACAAAAAATAACAGCAATTCAAGAGGATAAAGATCTAAACAAATGACCTCTAGAATAAATGATGAGTTCACTTAGATCCCATTAGATTGAACTAGTTGAAGATGATCCAAAAAAGAAGTCAAAATCCTTAGCTCTCAAGTCCCAAGGAAAGTAGGTTAACTTCAAGCCCGTTCAAGTTACTGAAGACTCAAAGGAAAGTGAATCTGATATTCAGATTGAAGACTGATATAATGAAGAGTTTTATTTCATCTCAAAGAAAATCAGCGCATGTGGAACAACATGAAGAAATCCTTTACCAAAAGAGATTTCAAATGATCCCAAAATAGCAGAGAAATAGGTGAAAAATCAGACAAGAAAAGAATCGTCTGGGAAGGGAAATTCAAATATGAGAAGTAACCCCCAACGCCTTAGAGGATGTAAGATTTGAATTAAGCTTTACAGTACGAGAATTCTCTTATTAAACTATTGCCTCTGCAAATAATTCAAATGGTTTCATGACCTGCATCTATCCCCAGACTACAATATCAAGAATTTCTGATCTCAAGCATTCATAAAGTCCATTTCCATTTCAAATTATGAATCATAAAATAGTTTAAAGTTGATCAAGAAATAAAAATCATTAAGCACAGAGATGAGAAAAATAATTCAATAAACTCATTTATATAACTAGAAATCAAATCAGACAAATGATGGTTTTGTCTTGTTTCACTCATCCCTAACAAATAAGGTTTAGTTACTCATGACAAAAATACAAAAGAAAGAGATTAAAAAAGAATTACAAGAAATATTCATGAATGAATCTTGATAAAACTCTATAAATAGTGTTAGAACCCTCATCTTCTAAGTTTCTATGTTAGGGCACAAGTCTGCAAATTTAAAACAGCCAAACAGATCCCTAGAAAGTGAGAAAACACATTTTTATGCATTTTGCAGTGCGTCAGGCGCACCTGGGAAGAAACAGGATGTGAAAATACTGTAGAAATGCGTCTCAGGCGCAAGCATTTGCTCTCTAGACGCACAACAACTTTTGTCTCACATTTACTGCATGTTTCTCCTCTTTTGAGTCCTAATTTGGTTCTAGAGTCTTTATTGCAGTTGTAATGATGAATCTTAGCTTTCATTTGCACTTGGTTTGACTCCAATTGGACATCTACAACTGCAGATATGGCTTAATTACTCCACATAGATCATATTAATTTCTCACCAAAATTCACCACTGCACTAAAACAACAGAACAACATAAATCTACGAAAAATCTCTACTTAGTCAAGGAAATAAGAACATAAACATTTCATTAACTTCAAGTACTAAAATCAACAAACTACATCAAATAACTTCCTAAGTTAACTAAATTTTAAAGATAAATAACACGAAAAACAATGAAAATATGCATATGATGAAGAGTTATCACTCAATTTATGTTTACTTGTCTTTCTTCTGATTTTATTGATGTGTCTAATCTTCCCAATTTTCCTATATTCTCCCAATCTATGGAATGTTTTAAACCAAGTCATGTTTATATTAGACGACATAGACATCATGATCCCACTCCCCCTCCCGATGTTGATCCATCACATGATCCCGTTCTACAACTAGCATTAGAGCATAATCTCAAAATTTAACACTTAATCATGTTTAATAAAAGATCTGTGTTATTATGACTAACTTTGGTGATTAAGTTACAGATGGAAATTGTAAGACCCATAATTTTAAAGTACCCTTTATGTATTTTTGGTGTATTTTGGATTTTGGCTCAGAGACTTTTTAGCCAAAGTTAATAATATTTTGGAGTTTTTATAATCAAAAAGATATTTTGATGCCGATTAGAATTTCTCGTCGATAAATAAATTGAATTAAGTGCGGTGAATCCTTTACGGAGAATTTAATGCGTTACGGGTGAAATGGTAATTTAACAAATATCTAGATATTTTGAGATATTTGTCAAGTTATATTTATTATTTAGATATGTTTGTTTGGAGGGAAACAGAAAGGAAAACTAGAAGGAAGGAAAAGGAAAAGAAAAGAATATAAAAAGGAAAGAAGGAAAAAGGAAGAAAGGAAAAAACAAAGGAAAGAAAAATAAAGGAAGGAAAATCCGATTTTCCATCTTCTTCCTTTGCTACCCGCGACCCATTTTTCCCTCCTTCTCCCATTTTCATTTTCGTTGTTTTCTTTTCTTCAAGACTAGTAACCAAAGGTTGGGTGAGTGTTAGAACAAGGATTTCTCGACTCCACTCTTCCTCTTTGATTCGAAAACGAAGAAAAACGGTATTAGAGATTCAAACACAAACCCCTCCGTTTCTTCTAGATCTAAGCTTCATTTCGCGAAGAGTTAGAAGGGAAAGTTGCTCACTACCACGCCACGGTGCTAGCGGACCAATCTGGAGGCGACGTTGCGAACGAAGATTTTACCGGTTTTACTCGCGGTACCGGAAACCCACGTTAAAGCCAACGTTAAGGTAAGGGCTCCTTCCAAACTTCTAGTTTGCATTAGGGACTTGTCTGTGGTTGTGTGGGAAGGAATTTGTTAGGGTTGAATGTATTGAGTTGGGGAAAAATGAATCTAATGCGTTATGGGTAAAACCTTAGAGTTAGGTTTTGTTTATAATGATGAATGTTTCGTGGTAAATGAATTTGAGGTCATTGTGTATGACTATGAGTAAATGAAGTCTGATGCATTTGGGTGTCATGTTGTGTTGAATTGTGTTCGTTGTGTTTGGCGTGTCCATACTTGATGTTTGTTAATTGGTGTGTTTGTTGTGAATTATGGTTTGAATGTGAGAGTATGTTTGAGTTTGTTTCTGTGGAATTTGAAAACCATTAGAGTTAAACGAGTATTAAAAATGGGGAATCTTTTAATACCTCGGTTTACTTAATGTGCGTTTGAGGAAAATGTTTAAGTTAACTGGACGTTAAGAATGGGCAATCTCTTAATGTCTCGGTTACTTAATGTTTGTTTTTGAAAATCGTTTCAGTAAATGAGAATTAAGAATGGGGAATCTCTTAATGTCTTGTTTACTGAATGTTTTGTGTGGAAATCGTTTAAGTCAAAAGTATATTAAGAATGGGGAATCTCTTAATATGTCTGTTTGCTTAACGTTTTGTTTTGAAAACGTTTAAGTCAAAAGTATATTAAGAATGGGGAATCTCTTAATATGTCTGTTTGCTTAACGTTTTGTTTTGAAAATCATTAAGATAAATCAGTATTAAGAATGGGGAATCTCTTAATGACTTATTTATTTAATGTTGTTTTAAAATCGTTTAAGTTAACTGAGCGTTAAGAATGGGGAATCTCTTAATGTCTTGGTTACTTAATGTTGGTTTAAAAATC
>NC_021164.2:29334067-29340288 GCF_000331145.2 Cicer arietinum
CAGACTGAAAGGACGAATCAGTCCTTGGAAGATCTGTTGAGAGCATGTGTATTAGATAATAGAGGAAGTTGGGACGACGTGCTTCCGTTGATTGAGTTCACCTACAACAATAGCTTCCATGCAAGTATTGGAATGGCTCCATATGAGGCCTTATATGGGCGCAAGTGTCAAACGCCCTTGTGTTGGTATAAAGACGGTGAGAATATGATTGTCGGACCAGAGATGGTGCAACAGACCACAGCTAAGGTAAGGAAGATCAAGGAGAAAATGAAGACTTCACAAGATCGTCAGAAGAGTTACGCGGACAAGCGTCGCAGAATTTTAGAATTCGAACAGGGTGACCATGTATTTCTGAGAGTCATACCTACTACTGGAGTAGGTAGAGCCTTGAAATCGAAGAAGTTGACTCCGAAATTCATTGGACCATATCAGATTTCTGCACGAGTTGGGCAGGTTGCTTATCGGATTGTGTTACCTCCGATACTGTCCAATATTCATGACGTGTTTCATGTGTCACAGTTGAGGAAATATCTCGCAGATCCATCTCATGTGATCGAACCAGACACAATCCAGCTAAAGGATAACCTGTCGTTCGAAGTACCACCTGTGAGAATTGATGACCGGAAGATCAAGCGATTGAGGACCAAGGATGTTTCATTGGTCAAGGTAATTTGGAACCCAATTACTGGAGATGCGACTTGGGAACTGGAGAGCTAGATGAGAGAGCAACACCCAGAGCTATTTATTGATGCATAGTTTCGAGGACGAAACTAATTTTAGGGGGGTAGTAATGTAAGACCCATAATTTTAAACACCCAGAGCTATGTATTTTTGGTGTATTTTGGATTTTGGCTCAGAGACTTTTTAGCCAAAGTTAATAATATTTTGGAGTTTTTATAATCAAAAGGATATTTTGATGCCGTTAGAATTTTCTCGTCGATAAATAAATTGAATTAAGTGCGGTGAATCCTTTACGGAGAATTTAATGCGTTACGGGTGAAATGGTAATTTAAAAAATATCTAGATATTTTGAGATATTTGTTAAGTTATATTTATTATTTAGATATGTTTGTTTGGAGGGAAACAGAAAGGAAAACTAGAAGGAAGGAAAAAGAAAAGAAAAGAATATAAAAAGGAAAGAAGGAAAAAGGAAGAAAGGAAAAAACAAAGGAAAGAAAAAGAAAGGAAGGAAAATTCGAATTTTCCTTCCTTTCTTTTTCTTTCCTTTGTTTTTTCCTTTCTTCCTTTTTCCTTCTTTCCTTTTTATATTCTTTTCTTTTCTTTTCCTTTTTTTTCCAAACAAACATATATACATATATGTATATATGTTTGTTTGGAAAAAAAAGGAAAAGAAAAGAAAAGAATATAAAAAGGAAAGAAGGAAAAAGGAAGAAAGGAAAAAACAAAGGAAAGAAAAAGAAAGGAAAATCCGATTGTCCATCTTCTTCCTCTGCTACCTGCGACCCATTTTTCCCTCCTTCTCCCATTTTCATTTTCGTTGCTTTCTTTTCTTCAAGACTAGTAACCCAAGGTTGGGTGAGTGTTAGAACAAGGATTTCTCGACTCCACTCTTCCTCTTTGATTCGAAAACGAAGAAAAACGGTATTAGAGATTCAAACACAAACCCCTCCGTTTCTTGTAGATCTAAGCTTCATTTCGCGAAGGGTTAGAAGGGAAAGTTGCTCACTACCACGCCACGGTGCTAGGGGACCAATTTGGAGGCGACGTTGCGAGCGAAGATTTTACCGGATTTACTCGCGGTACCTGAAACCCACGTTAAAGCTAACGTTAAGGTAAAGGCTCCTTCCAAACTTCTAGTTTGCATTAGGGACTTATTTGTGGTTGTGTGAGAAAGAATTTGTTAGCGTTGAATGTAATGAGTTGGGGAAAAATGAATTTAAAGTCACTTGTGTATGATTATGAGTAAATGAAGTCTGATGTATTTGGGTGTTATGTTGTGTTGATTTGTGTTCGTCGTATTTGGCATCATTAAGTTAAATCGGTATTAAGAACGGGGAATCTCTTAATGACTTATTTAATTAATGTTGTTTGAAAGTCGTTTAAGTTAAATGGGTATTAAAAATGGGGAATCTTTTAATACCTCGGTTTACTTAATGTGCGTTTGAGGAAAATGTTTAAGTTAACTGGACGTTAAGAATGGGGAATCTCTTAATGTCTCGGTTACTTAATGTTTGTTTTTGAAAATCGTTTCAGTAAATGAGAATTAAGAATGGGGAATCTCTTAATGTCTTGTTTACTGAATGTTTTGTGTGGAAATCGTTTAAGTGTCTGTGATAGGCGGTACGTTTACGATTCCCGCTTTTTCTTTTAGTAAATCGTGTTGACCCGTGATAGGTGACACCATGGTAACTGTACTGACCCGTGATAGGTGGTACATTTACGATTTCCGCTTTTTCTTTTAGTAAATCGTGTTGACCCGTGATAGGTGACACCATGGTAACTGTACTGACCCGTGATAGGTGGTACATTTACGATTCCCGCTTTTTCTTTTAGTAAATCGTGTTGACCCGTGATAGGTGACACCTCGGTAAACTGTACTGACCCGTGATAGGTGGTACGTTTATGATTTACGCATTTTAGTAAATCGTGCTGACCCGTGATAGGTGGCACCTCGGTAATTGGTACTTTGGCCTGCGATAGGCGGTACAATTATGATTTACGGCCCTTCGAGGAGGGTTTTGGTTTGGAAT
Organism: Cicer arietinum; assembly: GCF_000331145.2. Lineage (NCBI taxonomy): Eukaryota > Viridiplantae > Streptophyta > Magnoliopsida > Fabales > Fabaceae > Cicer > Cicer arietinum. Next base: position 29,336,779 of record NC_021164.2, read on the forward strand.
TCCGAGTCCATGCATTTTGGCATATACGCATTGCATTAGGGTGCTTGGCACGCGAGTCGTGTTTGATTCGAGTCTATGATTGAGTGTTTTGAATTTTGATTTATCGTGGTAATCGCGTTGAAGGTGCTAAGTGTTATGTGTTAATTATTGTGTGTAAGTATGATGGTTTTCGAAATCCCATTTGCCGTGGTAATCGCGTAGGAATTGCTAAGTGTTAAGTTGTGGACTTGAGTAGGAATGACTTGAGTTAATTCATGAATTTTTGGAAAAATGATGAGGGAAATCGATTTCCCAATCGATTGGATGAGTTGCAGGAAGTTCACCATTTTGACCTAATCGATTTGCCAATCGATTGTATAAATATATCTTTCAAAATCTTTTAAGAAATCGATTTGGAAATCGATTGGCAGAGAGGCAGGAACTCAGCAAAACTGCCAAAATCGATTTGGAAATCGATTTGGCAACCCAGGGACTCATCAGAACTGACAAAATCGACTTAGAAATCGATTTGGTCATGCAGAAACTCAGCAGAACTGACCAAATCGATTTGGCAATCGATTGGCTCAGCAAAAGTCCTTATTTTGAGTTAGATAATCGATTGCTCAATTGATTTATCAATGCTTTGGTCAGTTATGTATTACTTGATGGTTTGAGAACTTCATTTTGAGTTCATTTTTAATTGGCAAGTATTGTATGAACTTTTCGCATATTGAAAATCTTGTTAAGGTGCATGCTTAGTTGAAAAGTTATTTGGAACATTTAAAAACTTATATGTTATGTGTTAACTGTTATTTTTTTTTGGTTGGTGACCCTTTACAATTATTGTGGAAATCTGGGCTTTGCCCTCAGATGAGAGTCAGGACGGTCCTACCGGTTCGTACCCTACGGACGGGAATGGAGATGGGAGCGCTTGACTGCAGTTACGATAGGAGGATCCCACGGGGCGCGTGGAGATCACTCAGGGTGTATAGTTTTTTGGTAGGATGATCAGATTAGGTTGATGTATAGGGACTAGGCGTCCTTCTTTTTGGGTTGGAGTATTTTTAATTTGGAAAGCTGTACTTATACTAATATTGTCAGTTTGACATCTTATTTGAATGGGTTCCATGTACCATTTGTTGTTGTGTAAATGTTTTGGATTTATATTTGGAGAAACTTTTCCGCTGCTTGTAAATTATAATGACTCAATTATTTATGCAAAGGCATTTCTTTATTTATTTCTCTGTTTTAGTTTAATTACTTTAAAAAAAAAAAATATATATATATATATATATACCCTCGCTTTGAAAAACGGGGTGTTACAGAAATGTTAACAGGTCTCCTCTATTTGATGGAGAAAGATTCGAGTTTTGGAAAGACAGACTTAGAAGTTTTCTACATCTCACATGATCCTAAACTCTAGGACATAGTCGAAGATATATGTGAGACTCCACAAGACGTTGTTGATGCATCAATACAAGCTGCATCATAAATCCAAAACTTTCATGATGAATGATATCACCTTGAAAGAGTTCGAATAGTGCAACCACAAAGGAACTGCAAAGAGTGTCATTGATGCTCTAGTTCTCAACTATGAAGGAAAATAAGCAAGTACATGAAGCTAAGACAAATCTACTTGTCAAGAAAGTATAAACTTTTCAAGTTGGAAGAATACGAAGACATTTAGAATTATTTTTAATAATTTCAATCTCATGTCTTGGAACCAAGTTGGTTTTCCTCCGGTGGTTTTGATATTTACAAGGTATTTTATGAGAACAATTTGTTTGGATAAATGGGTTCATTAAACTTGCAACAATTAGAACAAGAAAATTAGAGGAAGTTACTAGAAGAAGTGATTAGAGGAAGCAACCATAGGAAGCTACCAAAGGAAGCGACCAAAAGAAGCTGCCAAAGGAAGCAACCAGAGGAAGTGATCAAAGGAATTGACAAGAGGAAGTGCCCAGAGGATGAGAATAGAGGAACACAAATGCATAAGCATCTTCCTTTTAACATATGCCTTTGAAAGCAATGTGCCTCTGAAGGTTATGATGATTGCCTCTGATGTTTGGCTCTAAAGTTTAACTCTGAAGACTGCCTCTAATAACTGGGTCTGAAGACCGCTTCCGAACACTGAATTTGAAGCTTGCCTCTAAAGCCCTTAGGTGCCTCTAATATGCACAAACTCAGGATGCCTCAGAAGAATTTATATCAAGCTACCATTAACTCTAAAGAGATTGTTCAATACATGCATTCAATGCCCATATTCCGCTAATAAAAAGTTGCAACACACTCAAAAAAATTTCTATGATATGCAGACTGTAAGACCCATAATTTTAAAGTATACTTTATGTATTTTAGTGTATTTTGGTATTGAACTCGGAGGCTTTTTAGCCAAAGTTATTAATATTTTGGAGTTTATCTGACCGAAAAGATATTTTGATGCCGATTAGAATTACTCGTCGATGAATAAATTAAATTAGATGCGGTGAATCTTTTACGAAGAATTTAATGCGTTATGGGTGAAATGGTAATTTAACAAATATCTAGTTATTTTGAGATATTTGTTATAAGTAATTAATATATATATATATATATACATATTTGTTTGGGGAGAAAAGAAAAGAAAATAGAAAAGAAAGGAACGGAAATAGAAAGGAAAAGAGAATAGAGGAAAGGAAAAAGAAAAGAAAACTGAAAAGCATTTTCCTCTCTCCTTGTCTCGCGCGCTCATCTCGCTCCTTCCTCCATTGTTATTCATTTTTTTTTGCTTTCTTTGCTTCCTTTTGTTCAAGAATAGAAACCCAAGGTTGGGTGGGAGATAGGACAAGGATTTCTCAACTTCACTCTTCCTCGTTGTTTCGAAAACGAAGAAATACGATATTAGGGATTTCAAAACCGTCAAACACAAACCTCCTCGTTTCATCTAGATCTAAGCTTCGTTTCGCGAAGAGATAGAAGGGAAAGTTGCTCACTACCACACTACGGTGGTAGGGAACCAACTTGGAGGCGACGTTGCGACCGAAGATTTTTACCGGATTTACTCGCCGTACCGTAATCGAATGTAAAAGCTAACGTTAAGGTAAGGGCTCCTTCCAAAATTTTAGTTTGCATTTAGGGACATATCTGTGGTTGTGTGGAAAGGAATTTGTTAGGGTTGAAGTGTTGATTTGGGGGAAAATGAATCTAAGGCTTTATGGGTAAAATCTTAGAGTTAGGTTTTGGTTATATTGATGAATGTTTCGTGGAAAATGAATTTAAACTCATTTATGTATGATTTTGAGTAAATGAAACTTGTTGCGTTTGAGTGGTGGATTGTGTTGATTTGTGTTCGTCGTATTTGACGTGTTCTTAATTAATACTGATGAAATTGGATGTGTTTATGGTTGGATTCTGTGGAGAAATGAATTGATGTGTTTTGGTATGAGTTGTGGATTGGATCTGATAATAGGTTTGAGTTGTTTTGTGTGGAATTTGAAAACCATTAGAGTTAAACGAGTATTAAGAATGGGGAATCTCTTAATATTTCTGTTT
>NC_021164.2:29341030-29358967 GCF_000331145.2 Cicer arietinum
GGAAATCGATTTCCCAATCGATTTGGGAAGTTACAGGGGCTCAACTATTTATAAAATCGATTTCCCAATCGATTTGGCCATGCAGGAATTCAGCAAAACTGACAAAAACCGATTTGGAAATCGATTGGCATTAAGTCAGGGGCTCAGCTATCCTGTCAATCGATTGCCCAATCGATTGAATTAAGCCCAGAGTTCAAATTTCACTAAAAACCTTCAGGAAATCGATTTGGAAATCGATTGGCTTAGTAGAAATTCTTATTTTGAGTTAGATAACAGATTGCTCAATTGATTTATCAATGTCTTGGTTAGTTATGTATTACTTGATGGATTGAGAACTTTATTTTGACTTCATTTTTATTTGGCAAGTGTTATATGAACTTTTAGCATATGGAAAACCCTTTTAAGGTGCATGCTAAGTTGAAAGGTTATTTTGTGCATTTAAAAACTTAAATGGTATGTGTTAATTGTTAATTTCGATTGGTGACCCTTTACAACTATTGTGGAAATGTGGGCTTTGCCCTCAGATGAGAGCCATGACGATCCTACCGGTTCGTACCCTACGGATGGGAATGTAGATGGGATTGCTTGACTGGAGCTATGTTAGGAGGATCTCACGGGGCGCGTGGAGATCCCTCAGGGTGTATAGCTATAGTTTTTTTTTTTTGAAGAATGATCAGATTATGATGACATAGAGGGAACATATGTTTTTTGGGATTACGTTATTTTGAACTGGAAAACTATACCTTTACTAATATTGTCATCTTAGTTGAATGGGTTCATGAATCATCTGTCGTAGTGTAAATGCTTTGGATTCATATATTTCGAGAAACTTTTCCGTTGCTTGTAAATTATAATGACTCAATTATTTATCCAAAGGTATTACCTTATTTAATTCTCTGATTTATTTTAATTTCTTTTGAAAAAAAAAATACACCCTCGCTTCAAAAATCGGGGTGTTACACAAACTCTAATATTGCCCTAACTCCTAAGATTCAACAATGTGATTTGCCCAAAACCACTAATTCTAAGTCACGCAATTCGACCTCTAACTTTTATCATCCAAGAAACACAACATCTCGGTCCAACAAGAAAGTCAATGGCTCTGATGGAAAGTCAACGTCTCTGATTGAAAGAATTCATTCTGAAGAAAAGATTTAGCCGAATCAAAATTGATGAATATTCAAGAACAAGCCTAAATCCTTTCTTGATCCAATCAATCACAAGTATGAACGAAGTTCGCGTGAATAAGTGCTTGAAACTGAAAATACAACTCTGAAAGATAATCATGTCTCAAAACCTTCAGAAAATGTCATGTGTAATTTTGATAAATATGAAGTAGCATTCCAAGACATTCTAGCTCACAATATAGAAAGAAGAAAGTATGCTTCTATAACTCATGGAGTTAGTAGAAATGGTAAAATAGGTCTAGAATACCAAGAAACAATAACTAAGTCTGAAATTATCAAACCTGGTGTGTTTACGTATTGTATGCTCCAAAAAAGGTCACTCCAAAATATCTTGTTCCATGTTAAACACAAGGAAAGACAAGAAATCTTTCAAGACTAACAAACCAGGACCCAACCAAATTTGGGTACCTAAGAACAAAATTATATATGTTGCAGATGTTCTCAGCAATCAAGTTGAGACACAAGTTATGGTACCTAGAGAATGGATGCTCACGACATATGACGGAAGATAAGTCTATGTTTCAAGACCTAATTTTTGTCAAAGGAGGCTCAATAATTTTTGGAGGAGAGCACAAAGGCAAAATCATTGGACACAACACAATTGGTAATGACACATCTCCTTCCATTAAAGATGTTTTGTTTGTTAAAGCTCTTAAACATAATTTAATAAATATTAGTCAATTAAGTGATAATAAATATGATATTATATTTAATCAACAATCATGCAAAACAATTAGTCAAAATGATGGAACTGTACTTTTTATAGATCTGAGGCAAAATAACCTATATAATAGTGGGTACCAATAGTGACAGTCAAAGAAGAGAACAATTTTTGAAAGAAAAAAAATGTACAAGAGTAAGCTACGTAATGATTTTGAAATAATGAAGATGTATCAAGGTTCGAGGTAGAAATTTAAGGTTTGTATAAATGGAAAAGTGACGGAGTGAATACAATGTATTTGACCTATCATAATGAAAAGATAACCATCAAGCTACAAACCAAGGATGCGGAAAAATTGAGAAGTATCAAAACGATAGTTGGCAATAGATGTAGGAAAATTATTTTCGGATTTGTCTATAATTGTGATTTGAGTTGTGCGAGAATTGCAACGATGTCAAAGATGTGACAGAGCGATGATTTTGGATTGGCAATTGGAAGTAGTGAGGCTTGATGCCACCTATGGGACCTCAGTATCCAGTCATTCTCAGTTAGAATTCAAGATCAACTTAGGATTTTAATTAAGGATTTTATTTATTCTCCCTTTCTTATTGCAATGTTGTTGTTGCAATGGAATTTATGTATATCAAATAATTGTGAATTTTTTTGGGTCAATGTGATTTCTTCGGTTGTAAGTAAGTTATTTGTGTCGAAATCATTTTATATAATGCCACAAAAATTCTAATCGTCATTTTGGGAAAAGAATTTTACATTTAAATATTTTACTCTAATTTAAATTAAATACGATTATGAATATTTTAGCCTAAAGTGTTTAGTAGAGGTTGAGTATATTTCAGCAGCTGGTTGCAATTCTCAACTACTTTGGATGAAATATCAACTTGAAGACTAAAAAAACCTAGAGTTCAACATTTCCATCTATTGTGATAACACTTCTACTATTTGACTAACCAAAAACCCTATTCTTTATTCTAGAACTAAAAACATAGTGATCAAACAACAAATCATTAGGGACTTTGTTCAAAAAGGGGTGCTAAACATTCAGTTTATTGACACTGAATACCAATGGACTGACATATTCACCAAACCACTAGTGAACACTAATGGGATAACATATTCACAAAGTCAAAAATAAGATTCGTGTTTTTGAAAATCTATTTGAAGAAAAATCTATTTGAAAAAAAATCTATTTGAAGAAAATCTAAAATAAGATTTGATTCAAATTTATAATTAAAGAAAATCTTTGACAAAGTTGAAAAGAAGATAAAGTCAAGATTTGACCAAGATTTATTTACAACAAAATATGAACAGTGTCAATTTGAACAAATTTTAAACTCTATAAGAACAAAATACGAACATAATCAATCTGAAGAATTGGCAAACTCAATCTGAATAAAATACGAACATAATCAATATGAAGAATTTACAAACTCAATCTAAACAAAATACAACCAGAATCAATTTAGAAGAACTACTCAGATTGGATTCATAAAATAAAGAATTGTCTAAATAACATATTATCAAAAAGCATTTTGTTTAGAGTTATTTTTGAAGTAGAAGAAGAAGAAGAAGAAGAAGAAGAAGAAGAAGAAGAAGAAAGAAGAAGAAGAATCCATACAATCGAGAAGAAGAAGAAGAAGAATAAGAAGAAGAATCCATACAATCGATAAAGAAGAAGAAAGAAGAAGAAGAATCCATACAATCGAGAAGAAGAAGAAGAAGAATAAGAAGAAGAATCCATACAATCGATAAAACTTTTGAGAGCTCACATTTCGTAAGTATTCAAAGTTTAAAGGGAAGAAGAAGAAGAAGAAGAAGAAGAAGAAGAAGAAGAAGAAGAAGAAGAAGAAGAAGAAGAAGAAGAAGAAGAAGAAGAAGAAGAAGAAGAAGAAGAAGAAGAAGAAGAAGAAGAAGAAGAAGAAGAAGAAGAAGAAGAAGAAGAAGAAGAAGAAGAAGAAGAAGAAGAAGAAGAAGAAGAAGAAGAAGAAGAAGAAGAAGAAGAAGAAGAAGAAGAAGAAGAAGAAGAAGAAGAAGAAGAAGAAGAAGAAGAAGAAGAAGAAGAAGAAGAAGAAGAAGAAGAAGAAGAAGAAGAAGAAGAAGAAGAAGAAGAAGAAGAAGAAGAAGAAGAAGAAGAAGAAGAAGAAGAAGAAGAAGAAGAAGAAGAAGAAGAAGAAGAAGAAGAAGAAGAAGAAGAAGAAGAAGAAGAAGAAGAAGAAGAAGAAGAAGAAGAAGAAGAAGAAGAAGAAGAAGAAGAAGAAGAAGAAGAAGAAGAAGAAGAAGAAGAAGAAGAAGAAGAAGAAGAAGAAGAAGAAGAAGAAGAAGAAGAAGAAGAAGAAGAAGAAGAAGAAGAAGAAGAAGAAGAAGAAGAAGAAGAAGAAGAAGAAAGAAGAAGAAGAATCCATACAATCGAGAAGAAGAAGAAGAAGAATAAGAAGAAGAATCCATACAATCGATAAAGAAGAAGAAAGAAGAAGAAGAATCCATACAATCGAGAAGAAGAAGAAGAAGAATAAGAAGAAGAATCCATACAATCGATAAAACTTTTGAGAGCTCACATTTCGTAAGTATTCAAAGTTTAAAGGCTTAGGTTCTAAAAAAGCATTTGCTCAAAGAAATATTTTTTAAAAGTGTTTTAATGTGAGAAATCAATTGTTACAACCTTCTTAGTATAAGAAAAACACAATTTGTTCCAAACGTGTGTAACCCAGCCCAATAGCAGCTTTAGTGTTCCTCAAGCAATATGTGGTTTTCAGGTTGTGGTTAGAAGACTTAACTTGTATGGGTCTAGGTGTAGTTTAATTCAACAATTTGTGGTTTTTAGGTTGTGTGGAGAAGAATTTACTTGTATTGTCTAGCTGCTTGTTTTCCTCTAAAAGTACGTAAGTGTCAGGTTATTTTGAGAAGACTATTTTGTAGGGTTAGGTGATATGTAATTCAAGGATTTGAATTAGTTGTTAAATACTTCTAAGTGAAGGGGATAGATGTAGCTACCATATTGGTGGTGAACCAAGATAAATTTATTTGTGTCACTTTACTTCTAACCTTTTTACTTCATTGATGCTTGTGATTACTTAAGTCTGATTGCTATTGCTTCTATTTTAGTTACAATCACCAAACCCGAACCGGTTCTTGAATAAATAATTTAAAAAAATCCAACTTAGACAAACACAATTCAACCCCCTTCTCGTGTTTGCACCTTCATCTTGTCTCTGGATTAAAGGATTTCCAAAAGTAACAACAATTTAAGGGGCTAAAGATCTACACAAATTGCCACTAGAATAGCTTACGAGTTCACTCAAATCCCATGAGATTTAACAGGTCGAAGATAAGCCTAAGAAGAATTCAAAATCCTTATCTCTCAAGTCTCAAGGAAATTAGGATAACTCCACGGCCTACAAGTTACTGAAAACTCATTTTGCCTAACCGTTGTCCTCCTTGTTTGGCCATTCCTTTAAGGGGTTGTTGTGTAACAAGTGCATAATTTCCACTAGATCGTCAATGTATTTTATCATCAACTTGATGAATTAATTTCAAGATATAAGGCTTTCCTTTTATTACAACTTGTTCAAAATGATTTTTTGTTCTTCCATCAAATATTTCGCTTTTTCTCGGATACGCGGGTTCAAATATCAATGGATTTGAAATGCAAGAAAATCTGACAATAAGATTGACGACTCAGAAGATGAAGAGTTGTCTTTCATCTCAAAGAAAATCCAGCACATGTGGAACAACAAGAAGAAATCCTTTAACAAAAGAGATTTCAAATGATCCCAAAATATTAGAGAAAGAGGTTAGACAAGAAAATAATCATCTGAGAAGGGAAGTTCAATTAAGAATGTCATAAACTTGAGAAAGGAAACTCCAAAAAAAATACTTCAAGGAAAAGAAGAAAAGTCTTATGGCTACTTGGGAATCATTTGATGAAGATGAAGAGCATGCAAACATGGCTCTAATGGTAGATGCACATTCTAACTCTATTTCTAACGACGAGTCTATTGAAGAAGAAATAGAGGTAGAATATAACCTATATAGTAATAAACTTATAGATATGTTATATGGGTTTCTCAATAAGAATCACAAATTTTCTTCAAAATTGAAATCTCTCAGAAAAGATTATGACGTCATAACAAATAAATAAAATTCTCTTGAAAAATATAATGAAAACCTAAAAAGAGAAAACCTATCTATGAAAGAAAATGTTCCACAAGTTTCAAAGAATAGAGGTTGTAACTCTGTTAAGTATGAAAAAATCTTTAAACAATTTCTTGCAAACAACATAGACAGAAGCAAACAAGTCTCTATGATCTATGGTGTTAACAAAAACAAGAAACGTGGTATTAGTTTTGAAGAACTCATAGAAAACTCATAAGGTTACCTTACTTGATATTGCTTGCATATACTACTTAAAGAAAGGTCACCACAAAAGAACTTGTCCTATGCAAAAAATATGGAAATATAAGACACCTTTAAGAATTAACAAACCAGGATCCAACAAAATGTGGATACCTAAGAATAAATTAATCTATCTTGCTGATATCCTTAGCAAAAAAGTTAAAACGTTAGTAGCAGTACCTGGACAATAGATACTTACGACACATAACAGGAAAAAAGTCTATGTTCCAAGACCTGTTCCTCAAGAATGAATGATTTGCATGTTTTGGAGGTGATCAGAAGGGTAAGATCATTGGAAACGACACAATAGATAATGGTTCCCTTTCCTCTATTAAAATTTTTTTACTTGTAAAAAATTAATGCATAACCTATTGAGCATAAGTCAATTAAGTGACAATAGTTATGATGTTGTCTTCAATCAAAAGTCATGTAAAGGAATAAATCAAACAGATGGATCCATATTGTTTACTAGCCAAAGGAAAAACAATATTTACAAAATAAACTTATCTGATTTGGATAAACAATAAGTAAAGTGTCTTATGTTTGTGAATGAAAAACAACTGATTTGATAGAAAAGATTTGGAAATGATAATTTGAGGTTAATCTCAAAATTGAAAGACTTGATTTTATCTCAGTAGCAGGCTATAGAACTCAGTTGTTGTGAATAAAGTATCAACTAGAAAATTTCAAAATAAATGACAGTAAGATTCTTATCTTCTGTGATAATACTTCAGCTGTATGTTTAACCAAAAACCATATTTTACATTCAAGGGAAAAATATATAGAGATTGCACATCATTTTATAAGGGATTGTGTCCAAAAGGGTATTGTAAATATTAAATTTGTTGACATTCATCATCAGTGGGCTGATATTTTCCACAAAAAAACCCTTGTTAAGGACATATTCAATTTTATAAAGAAAATTGTAAACATTCTATTTATAAAAGAATGATGTTGAAGTCTCTGTATTTTTGCCTTTGCTAAAATAGAGTAAATGGTTAAATGTATATATGCTTTGACTCTGATGATATTGAATTTATTTGTGCCTCTAGCTAATCAAAATTCAATGTATGTTTAATATGAACCCTTGTTAAGGACATATTCAATTTTATAAAGAAAATTGTAAACATTCTATTTATAAAAGAATGATGTTGAAGTCTCTGTATTTTTGCCTTTGCTAAAATAGAGTAAATGGTTAAATGTATATATGCTTTGACTCTGATGATATTGAATTTATTTGTGCCTCTAGCTAATCAAAATTCAATGTATGTTTAATATGAACCCTTGTTAAGGACATATTCAATTTTATAAAGAAAATTGTAAACATTCTATTTATAAAAGAATGATGTTGAAGTCTCTGTATTTTTGCCTTTGCTAAAATAGAGTAAATGGTTAAATGTATATATGCTTTGACTCTGATGATATTGAATTTATTTGTGCCTCTAGCTAATCAAAATTCAATGTATGTTTAATATGAACCCTTGTTAAGGACATATTCAATTTTATAAAGAAAATTGTAAACATTCTATTTATAAAAGAATGATGTTGAAGTCTCTGTATTTTTGCCTTTGCTAAAATAGAGTAAATGGTTAAATGTATATATGCTTTGACTCTGATGATATTGAATTTATTTGTGCCTCTAGCTAATCAAAATTCAATTATTTTTAATATGAACAGTTTTTCTTGTTATGTGCCTCGAGCTAGTTATGGTTTTAGAAACTCAAATATTTTCACAAAACTCACTCACCATTCACGATCACTCACATTCCTCACATATTCCCACACTTTCTCTCTTTCAAACCTTGAAACTTCCTAGAAATTTCTAAATTTCAATGGCTTCAAGTTCATCCTCAAACCCTACACTTGTAAATGTCTCCTATATTCCTACAAAGCAATGCAATCTTGATCAGTTAGAAATTCTTCATGAACCCCAAAACAACTTCCTAAATCTAGTTGAAAATGAATTTGATTTAATTGTGGATTTTGTTGGTGCGGGTTGGCCATAGTACTTTAACCTAGTATAAGATGTAAATATGGACTTTCTAGACAATGAATTCTGGAGATTCTCTTATGCAAACAAAGACCAAGAAATATCTAGTATTGTGTTAGGGATTCCCATCAAAATTACTCAACAATCCCTAGTAGCTATTACAAGATGTCCTGATGAAGGGATGTTGATAGAAAATGGTTATCAGCTAAGGTGAATTCTAAGTTTGTGCATTTAAAACCTAAGTACATGATACTCTTCAAGATTCTAATTGGGTGTGTCGTACCCAAAGGTTGGTCTGTGGGCCATGTTAGAAAAGACCAAAATGGAATATCGCCTAGAGGATCAAGACCAATCTTCCAAACCTTATTTTGGAACACATGAGGTCATGTGTTTTCAACTCTAGGTCAGGAAAGATCAAAGAAATCCCCCAACCTAGACTCATCAATGTTGTACTGATTAAAGCTCCCCCAATTCAAGCTCCAGATGAAGTGGGAAGAGTTATTCAAGATGAACACATGGTTTCATCGTTTGCACCAGTGTTCAACATTTCAATCGTCATCAAGATGCAAATGATCTTTTCCAAGAATTTAATTCGACCCAATGGTGATATCAAAAGGATATCTAGTTAACTTAGTGGATCTCAAGCCATTCTCTATGTGGTTGAAGACTCATATGCTCCCATCTTTGAAGAAGGTGATAAAGAAGTAGTTCTAGAGTATCTAAGAATGTGTTAATCTAACCAAGAGATGGCTTTAGTCTTTCTCTCTTTGCTCAAGTTGCTCAAGTTTTTGAGAAGAAGAGGAAACGTTTTCCCAAGACGTTGAGTATAGAAGAGGATGAGGAAGAAGAAACAAGCGCCAATGAGGACGCAACAAACCTCACTTTGAGGAAGAAACATAAGGTAACACAAAAATCTAAGCAAACTATTCTTTTTCTTATTTTTGGTAATACGAGTAGAGTTGGACAACCTCACCTAGCACCTCTCATACCCTCTACCTAACATACGAATGTAGTTGGCCCTTCCTATAACCCTACACCTGATACCCTCTCTAAAACTAACTCCGACATGTCAAATGAAATGTTCGAGGGAACCTTAGCATAACACTTTATACCTCTTAGACATAAAAGACGTCATCTCCCTCTCAAGACCAACACTATGAACCCAACACCATCGTGTACTCACACTGAACCTCCCCAAGCACCTATTATTTCCACCCCTACATCTAACCCTACCACACCAAGACTTGTGAATCGCTTTCACAAAGCAGCAGAGATAGTATCTTCGGTCATCATTGATGTAGTCTTTGATACCTCTTCAAAAGACTCGTATGTTCCTCCCTCAGCCCCATTTCCCTTTGAACCTACCACCTCCACCATCCCTCGAGACCTTATTCCCCTTACACATTTCATTCCTTATGGCTTTCCAAACATTGACTCATTTGTTATTTCTCTTATTGCTAAAATCACTTCAACGCGCAATATGAATGCTCAAAGTTTGGACCCTAATGAAGTTTCAACCTAGTGGAACAAGGTCCTCTATTTTGTCACCAGCTAGATAAGGGGAAACCAGGATAATGGAATGCAACTAGCCTTCCACAACTCTCTAACTTTCAGATAAACAGTGGAGATCCTTTATTTTTTTTATCTTGCAGCTTCGAAAAGTCTAGAGCAATCAATCCAAAAAGCTACTAACAGCCAAATCAAAAGGTTCATCAAGGGACGACCCATCTCCTTCTAGTGGTGCTCATCTGAAACTCCTAGTGATTGCTCCATTAACCCCTATTACAATTCCCTATGCTCATTCCACAAATTGAGAAACTCTCATTGGATGTTACTACTGCTACTGCTTCAGAATCTTCCTCCAGAAGTCACTTTGCCATTCCTTTTAGCCCCGTGTTCGATCCTTCCCAGTATGTCAAAAGGGAAGATTTTGATCGCTTAAAAACTAAGACTGCAGCATTCATGGAACAAACAGCCAAGAATCAGGAGAACATTCAGACTACACTTAGTTTATTCTTAGTTAGGCTGACCAACCAAAATCTATAATTCCTTGTAAATGTTTTGGTTTTGTTCTTTATCTACTTTTAATATTTTTTACTCTTTTTATCTGATGACAAAAGGGGGTAGAATATGTTTTGAGAACTTTTGTAATGAAAAATACAAGTTCTTTTTAATTTCATCAACTATCTTGTCAAAATATCTCTCTTACAATTAAACATGCATACTTTAGGGGGGGGGGGGGGGGGGTTTTATAATTTTCTATATTAATTTTGTTTACTCTTTAAAATAATAAAATTGTTCGCAAAAGTAGATGTTTGTCAACATCAAATAGAGGGAGATTGTTAGAACTAAGCTGGTTTGAAGAACTATCCCCCTTGTTTTGATGATAACAAAATTATTTTGTGGGAACAATTTAACGCAATAATGTTTTGTTAAACGTGTAGTTTCCAAATCAGGTTTATTTTGAAATGACTTTACACCACATCCTACAATGTTTTGACTAAGTTAAAGGAACACCAAGACTCCTGTATGAATTTTCGTATTCTAAGTCTGATGAATGCGCTTTGGTACGTGCCTCTGGTGATTATGTTAATGCAACCAAAGCTCTGTTTGATCTGGCTCTAATGACTACAACAAGCATCTGATCGTCTACCTCTGATAACCACGTAAAGCATGTAATCATCTGACTATGTTTAAAAGTCAATACTCTAAGAAAAAGTCAATACCCACAAAAGTCAATATTCTGAAAAGTCAACGCTTTAATAAAAGTCAACGCTACAAAGAAGTCAATTTTTTGTGCATCATCTACTCAACATTCTAAATTCGTTATTTGTCTAAATATCTATGTGAGATACTCTGATCATGATATCATATACTATTTTCTATCTCTATTTCAAGATACGCATAATCAATTAAAATGACTACTTCTGGATAAGATTTAATGGTGAATCGGTCTTTGGAAATTCAATATGAAACTTCATGATACATGTTGATTTCTTTCAATTAGGACAACAACCAGAAAATCTAAAGTTTCTCTATTAAAGGGTCAGAAACCCTCTTTGGTAGACACAACAACAAGCATTGCAATAAGCACAATATAGTCGTCTTTGCACTCTTGCTCTCTATCCTTTATTTTGTCTAAGTGTCAAGAAATAGTTTATTAGAATACAACTTGTAAACACCTTCTTAGGAGAGTATTTAGAAAAACCATAAACTTCCTCTTTTGTAACCTAGCCCAGTAATGGTTGCATTCCTCAACAACTTGAGTTACTAAACTAGAAGGTTGAGAAGACTAGAACACAATCAATTTGACTAACAGGAAGTGGGATTCAGTTGGTGAATTATGTAACACCCCGTTTTTCAAAGCGAGGGTATATTTTTTTTTGAAAGAAATTAAAATAAAACAAAGTAAAACAAATGAGGAAATGTCTTTGGATAAATAATTGAGTCATTATAATTTACAAGCAGCGGAAAAGTTTCTCCAATTATAAATCCAAAACATTTACACAACATCAAATGGTACATGGAACCCATTCAAAGATGATGTCAAACTGATAATATTTGTATAAGTACAGTTTTCCAAACTAAAAATACTCCAAACCAAAAAGAAGGACCCCTAGTCCCTATACATCATCCTAATCTGATCATCCTACCAAAAAGCTATACACCCTGAGTAATCTCCACGCGCCCCGTGAGATCCTCCTAACGTATCTGCAGTCAAGCCATCCCTGTCCGTAGGGTACGAACCAGTAGGGCCGTCCTGACTCTCATCTGAGGGCAAAGCCCAGATTTCCACAATAGTGTAAAGGGTCACCAACCAGAAAATAACAGTTAACACATAGCAATTAAGTTTTTGAATGCTCAAAACAACTTTTTAACTAAGCATGCATCTTAACAGGATTTTCCATGTGCGAAAAGTTCATACAGTACATTGCCAATGAAAATGAAGGTAAAATGCAGTTCTCGATCTCCTAATTAACACATGATAAAACAAAACATGGATAGATTCATGAGCAATTAATCATACAACTAAAAATGAGGATTTTCACTGAGCCAATCGATTGGGCAATCGATTGGGGTGAAGATTTTTAATGAAAACAGAATCCTGGGCTGAATTCAATCGATTGGTAAATCGATTGATTGGTTCCTGAGCCCCTGGTTTCGAGCCAATCGATTTCCTAATCGATTTGGTGAGGGATTCTTAATGAAAACAGAATCCTGGGCTGAATTCAATCGATTGGTAAATCGATTGATTGGTTCCTGAGCCCCTGACTTAAGGCCTAATCGATTGGGCAATCGATTTCGAAAGGGATTTTAAAAAGGCTGATTTACAAAATCGATTGGCTAATCGATTTTGTGAATTGGCCAAGTCCCTGTTTACCCATCCAATCGATTGGGAAATCGATTTCCCTGATCAGTTTTCCAAAAATTCATGAATTAACCTAAGTCATTCCTAATCAAGTTCACCACTTAACACTTAGCAATTTCTACGCGATTACTACGACACACAAAGGTTCGATAACCATCATACTCACACACAATACACAACACATAGCACTTAACACCTTCATCTCAGTTATCACGATAAATCAAAATTCGAATCACTCAATCATAAACTCAAATCAAACATGACTCGCGTGCCAGGCACCCTAATGCAATGCGTATATGCCAAAATGCATGGACTCGGAATTCCAAACCAAAACCCTCCTCGAAGGGCCGTAAATCATAATTGTACCGCCTATCGCAGGCCAAAGTACCAATTACCGAGGTGCCACCTATCACGGGTCAGCACGATTTACTAAAATGCGTAAATCATAAACGTACCACCTATCACGGGTCAGTACAGTTTACCGAGGTGTCACCTATCACGGGTCAACACGATTTACTAAAAGAAAAAGCGGGAATCGTAAATGTACCACCTATCACGGGTCAGTACAGTTACCATGGTGTCACCTATCACGGGTCAACACGATTTACTAAAATATAAATCGCAAACGTACAACCTATCACGGGTCCGTACAGTTTACCAAGGTGCCACCTATCACGGGTCAGCACAATTCACCAAAAATGTAAATCGTAAATGTACCACCTATCACGGGTCAGTACAGTTACCATGGTGTCACCTATCACGGGTCAACACGAATTACTAAATAGTAAATCGTAAACGTACAACCTATCACGGGTCAGTACAGTTTACCAAGGTGTCACCTATCACGGGTCGACACAATTTACCAAATGAAATGCATGAGCATACACAGACTCCATTCACAACAATCGTTAAGCAAATGCAGATATTAAAAGATTCCCCATTTTTAATACCCATTTAACTTAAACGACTTTCAAACAACATTAATTAAATAAGTCATTAAGAGATTCCCCGTTCTTAATACCGATTTAACTTAATGATTTTCAAAACAAAACGTTAAGCAAACAGTCATATTAAGAGATTCCCCATTCTTAATATACTTTTGACTTAAACGATTTTCTCGCAAAACATTCAGTAAACGAGTCATTAAGAGATTCCCCATTCTTAATACTCATTTACCGAAACGATTTTCAAAAACGATAGTTAAGTAACCGAGACATTAAGAGATTCCCCATTCTCAACGCCCAGTTAACTTAAACATTTTCCTCAAATGCACATTAAGTAAACCGAGGTATTAAAAGATTCCCCATTTTTAATACTCGTTTAACTCTAATGGTTTTCAAATTCCACAGAAACAAATTCAAACATACTTTCACATTCAAACCATAATTCACAACAACCACACCAATTAACAAACATCAAGTACGAACACACCAAATACAACGAACACAAATCACGCAACATAACACCCAGATACATCAAATTTCATTTACCACGAAACATTCATCACTATAAACAAAACCTAACTCTAAGGTTTTTACCCATAACGCACTAGTTTCGTTTTTCCCCAAATCGATACATTTAACCCTAACAAATTCCTTCCCACACAACTACAGATAAGTCCCTAATGCAAGCTAGAAGTTTGGAAGGAGCCCTTACCTCAACGTTAGCTTTATCGTGCGTTTCCGGTACCGCGAGAAATTCCGGTAAAATCTCCGCTCGCAACGCCGCTTCCAAATTAGTGCACTAGCACCGTAGCGTGGTGGTGAGCAACTTTCCCTTCTATCTCTTCGAGAAATGAAGCTTGGATCTAGAAGAAACGGAGGGGTTTGTGTTTGGATCTCAAAAACCGTTTTTCTTCGTTTTCGAATCAAAGAGGAAGAGTGGAGTTGTGAAAACCTTGATCTAACTCTCACCCAACCTTGGGTTACCAGTTTTGAAGAAAAGAAAGCGACGAAAATGAAAATGGGAGAAAGGAGGGATTTTGGTTTCTCGCGTGAGGTTCAGAGGAAAGAGATGGAAATTTTATGAATTTCCTTCCTTTCTTTTTCTTTCCTTTGTTTTTCCTTTCTTCCTTTTTCCTTCCTTCCTTTATATACTATTTTCTTTTCCTTTTCCTTCCTTCTAGTTTTCCTTTCTTTTTCCCTCCAAACAAACATATATAAATATAATAAATATAACTTAACAAATATCTCAAAATCTAGATATTTATTAAATTACCGTTTCACCCGAAACGCCTTAAATTCTCCGTAAAGGATTTTCCGCAGTTAAATTCAATTTATTTATCGACGAGAAATTCTAATTGGCATCGAAATATCTTTTTGATTATAAAACTCCGAAATATTATTAACTTTGGCTTAAAAGCCTCCGAGCCAAAATCCAAAATACACCAAAAATACATAAATGGTACTTTAAAATTATGGGTCTTACAAATTAGGGGATTAAATTCTTTAATTTGAAGGGAATGAACGTAGCTACCATGTTGCTAAAATATTTTTTAAAATAAAACATAATTCAAACCCCCAATTTCTTGTGTTTCTCATTCCACAAAAAACCCTGCAAAATAAATGTTTGCGTTATATTGAAGATACTAGAGGTTGCTTAAAACTCCCGCAAATAATCTATAGAAAACGTAATTGGTGGCGTTTTTAAAAAATACTGCAAATCAAATAGTGGATGTCAAAAATCGCCGCAAATTTGTTTAATAATCCCCTCAAATTATGTGTCTTTTGTAGTGTTATGTAATGTTAATTTGCTTCACAATATGATTAGTTTTTAATTAAAACCTTGTGGTGCATTTAATTTGTTGGAAATGATGTTGAAAAAATAGAGCTAGTGTAGTGTGAATTGAAAAAATGAAGAAGTCCCACATAAGAGGGATATCACACACTAGTAGTGTTTATATGATGGATGTATGTCGTTTGAGGTGTGCTCCAAGGGGGCCCAATTTTGTGAAAGAAAGAGAACACATTCCATTCGACTACCACACACACATTGCGCTGTTGTAACACCCCGATTTTTAAAAGTGAAAGTGTAAATTTTTTATAAAAATAAAAAAAATAAAAAATAAAAAAATAACTAAATACTTTAGGATAAAATACTCATAATCGTATTTAATTTAAATCAGAGTAAAATATTTAATTGTAAAATTCTTTTCCAAAAATGACGATTACAATTTTTGTTGCATTATATAAAATGGTTTTGACACAAATAATTTGCTTACAACCGAACAATTCACATTGACCCAAAAATATCACAATTATTTCCAAAAATATAACAACAACATTGCAATAAGGAAGGGAGAATAAATAAAATCTTTAATTAAAACCCTAAGCTGATCTTGAACTCTAATTGAGGATGACTGGATACTAAGGGTCGACATATGGCATCAAACCTCACTGCTTCTGATTGTCAATCCAAAATTATCGCTATGTAACGTCTTCAACGTCGTTGCAATTCTTGCACGACTCAAAACTCTAAGAACCTGGGCTGTAAGCCTGGTTCACAATAATAGTAGAGGGTCACGATCTAAAAAAAACATACATACGAAAATATAAAGCACAAAAGCATAACATGACATGGCATCAATTGATAAACAAGCATGCATATAAATATTATCATATAACAAACATGACACGTGTGACAAAGCACCCTAATGCAATGCTTATATGCTAATGCACATGATTCCAGAATTTCTTCACCCTCCTATGTAAGACCCTTAATTTTAAATCCCAAATTATACTATTTGAGGGTATTTTGTGTTGAATTTGTTAGGCTTCTAGCCCAATTTTTGGCATTTAGTGAGTTAAATGCCAAAAATATATTTTTGGAAATTGGATTAAAATTATTTGTTGGAGAATAATTTATTTGCGTTACGAAGAATTTAATACCGGACAATTTTGTTAAAAATATCCCTAGTTGCAAAAACTTTTATCTGTCAATTGAGTTGTGACGAGAGTAGATATTTTTATCAAATGGTTTGAGAGGTTATGGGTGAAATGGTAATTTTGATAAATATCTAGATATTTTTAGATATTTGTTAAGTTATATATATATATGTGTGTGTGTGTTTGGAGGGAAAAAGGAAAAGAAGGAAAATAGAAAGGAAGGAAAAAGGAAGAAAGGAAAACTGAAGGAAACCAAAAGAAGATTTTCCTCTCCCTGCTACTCACGTTTTCTCCCTCTTCCTTCTCCATTCTTCTTCATTCGTTTCTTTTGCTTCTTTTGCTTCAAGAAAAGGAACCCAAGGCTTGGTGGGTGAGAAGACAAGGATTTCTCAGCTTTATTCTTCCTCTTTGATTCGAAAACGAAGAAAAACGGTGTTAGGGGTTTTCAAACCGTCAAACATAAACCGCCACTTTTCTTCTAGATCTAAGCTTCATTTCGAGAAGACATAGAAGGGAAAGTTGCTCACCTCCATGCTACGGTGCTAGTGAACTAAATTTGGAAGCGACGTTGCGAGCCGAGATTTTACCGGAATTAATTACGGTGCCGTAATCGCGTGTTAGAGCTATCGTTAAGGTAAGGGCTCCTTCCAAACTTTTAGTTTGCAGTTAGGGACTTATCTGTGGTTGTGTGGAAAAGAAATTTGTTAGGGTTGAAGTGTTGATTTGGGGAAAATGAATTTAATGCTTTTATGGATAAAATTTTAGAGTTGGGTTTTGGTGATATTGATGAGTGTTTCGTGGAAAATGAATTTATCTCATTTATGTGTGGTTTTGAGGAAATGGAATTTGATGTGTTTGAGTGGCGGGTTGTGATAATTTGTGGTTGTCGTGTTTGACGTGTTCATAATTAATATTTATAAATTCTGAGATGTGTTTGTGTGGATTTTGTGGAAAAATGAATTGATGTGATTTGGTGTGAATTGTGGATTGAATTTGAGAATATGTCTGAGTATGTTCTGTGTGGAATTTGAAAATCATTAGGGTTAAACGAGTATTAAAAATGGGGAATCTTTTAATATCTCTGTTTACTTAATGTTTGTAGTGAAAATCGTTAGAGTTAAACGAGTATTAAAAATGAGGAATCTTTTAATATCTCTGGTTACTTAATGTTTGTAGTGAAAATCGTTAGAGTTAAATGAGTATTAAGAATGAGGAATCTCTTAATATCTGCATTTACTTAATGATTGTCGTCAAAATTGTTAGAGTTAAATGAGTATTAAGAATGGGGAATCTCTTAATATCTGCATTTACTTAATGTTTGTCGTCAAAATTGTTAGAGTTAAATGAGTATTAAGAATGATGAATCTCTTAATATATACATTTACCTAATGATTGTCGTCAAAATTGTTAGAGTTAAACGAGTATTAAAAATGGGGAAT
>NC_021164.2:29363500-29364115 GCF_000331145.2 Cicer arietinum
GGAATCTCTTAATATCTGCATTTACTTAATGATTGTAGTGAAAATCGTTAGAGTTAAATGAGTATTAAGAATGAGGAATCTCTTAATATCTGCATTTACTTAATGATTGTCGTCAAAATTGTTAGAGTTAAATGAGTATTAAGAATGGGGAATCTCTTAATATATACATTTACCTAATGATTGTCGTCAAAATTGTTAGAGTTAAATGAGTATTAAGAATGGGGAATCTCTTAATATCTGCATTTACTTAATGATTGTCGTCAAAATTGTTAGAGTTAAATGAGTATTAAGAATGGGGAATCTCTTAATATCTGCATTTACTTAATGATTGTCGTCAAAATTGTTAGAGTTAAATGAGTATTAAAAATGGGGAATCTTTTAATATCTCTGTTTACTTAATGATTGTCGTGAAAATTGTTAGAATTAAACGAGTATTAAAAATGGGGAATCTTTTAATATCTCTGTTTACTTAATGATTGTCGTGAAAATTGTTAGTGTTAAATGAGAATTAAAAATGGGAAATCTTTTAATATCTGCATTTACTTAACGATTGTCGTGGATAGAGTCAGAGTATGCTCATGCATTTCATAGTACATGGCGACCGGATGGGCCATG